>NW_007733421.1:110086-111770 GCF_000696425.1 Galeopterus variegatus | reverse complement strand
CAAAAAAATCCAAATATTTACAAATTGGTTAGGTTGTACCCTAACCAATTTTCCCTTTCCCTATGATTAAATTGTATGAACAAAAGTTTCTAAGAGACTCCAATATTTTCAAAGTGACTTGCATTCTTCTCAGTTATTTGAAGATTTTGCCTTATTTCAAATGAGGTATTTCAAAATAGAAGAGTTTTCATGCCAATAAAATTATTTGATACATGATACATGTTATAGTATTATATACACAGCATGACAAAAACATATCACCTATGTTAAACAATAACATTTTAATACAAGATTTTATTATTGAAAATTACAAATAAAAGTTTTTATATACAGAAATTATCTTAAGCAGTGATTTAATAAACAAATCAGTTGAATACACTGCTGAGAGTAAAATCATAAGTGTTCTCTTTCCTTCAACAGCACTCGATATGCAGTTTGTTGTTGTACTTTAATCAGATAAATATAACAATGAAAAATCGTCTTANCATTAATATTGTACTAAAAATGTTTAATAATTCAGGCATTAAACTTCATTAAAAAACTCAAGTTTTCTGCAGGACTAACGAAGGACCAAATAAACCCTGAAATGCATGATTAAAATGAGGTATTAGAGGGTTTTTTCTTTTATATGTATTAATACATTTAACACTTAGGCAACTTTTTCAGTGTATTACTAATCAAAGAAAGAGATAACACTTGTCCAAGCAATTAAGCAAACCACCTAAAAACTGTAAACAAATGTGATGAACCTTTTCTCTAAAAACTTATGGTTACTTTCTTGAAGAATCACGGTTAAACTGTGATTAATTGATTCAAGATGGTTCTTGTTGAATAATTACATTCAAGAAGGATCTGCCAATACCATTTTCTTTCAATTGTCACATTAAATCAAATACAATGTGTACAGGTGTGCTGAATGATGTATGAGATAATGCTATTGAGATTTAAAAAATTAAATAAAAATATACACAACGTTAAACTAAAAGTAAGGAAGATAAGGTAATATAGTGAAAGTGATTGATAGCCCTCAGAATGTTGATAAATCAAACAAGTCTGCTTACGGTTTAAATGTTCCACTTAGTACACTAAAAATATTCCCTAGACATACTTCATAAAAGATAGAGTCATAAGGCATAGGAAAGGTCACAGAATAATATAAAAACTGGTATCAAATGAGCTAAAATTGCAAAAAACCAGTGCAGTATCATGGTATCAAGGAAAGCAAGGTTAATAATTTTATAGAGTATCAAATGTAATCTATCACTCAGAAACTGTGTAATTACGGGAAAGTTAACATATCATTTAATTGTAGTTTACTATATCATCATTATGCAGTTCTGAAAAAACATATGTCCACATTTATAAATTCTTTATTTGTAAGTAGCATATTCTGTCAACTCAGTAAATATTTGTATTTTGCCAAAATAGATGAGATTTGCAACTTACTTAAGAAAATAATTTAGAGATGAAAAAATATGCACATAAAACTACAGTGTTAAATAATAATATTCCCTTATTCAGAAGTGTGATTTCAAAACCAAGCCAAGATACTAATGAATGATATAATAACTTCTTAAAATATAGTATATAACATATCAAAATTCTCAAGGTTACTTATGGAATTAGTGGGCAAGCCTAGAATAAATAAACAAGTATTTTATCATTTGGAAAATTTTATATTTAA
>NW_007733421.1:109200-109971 GCF_000696425.1 Galeopterus variegatus | reverse complement strand
TAGTGGGCAAGCCTAGAATAAATAAACAAGTATTTTATCATTTGGAAAATTTTATATTTAATTTATAATACCCTTTAATCTAATCTTAATTTGAACACCTCAGTACCATTTTTGTTGCCTCAAGATAAACCTATTATCCATGGCTAATCACTTAATCTAATTACAATAGACTAAAGGATCTTCAATCATTAATGCCTTGCTGTAAGGTAAACCCTTTAAGTGGCAAATGCAGAATAACCTATTAGGTGCCAGTTATAAAGGTGTTAATTAGATGCATCAGAAGAAATTATAATTTTATTACATTTTATCTTTCACTCCCATATAGTAGGAATACAATACTTAAAACACTTGGGCGATTTGAACATTAATTAAATTTGAATGAAATGAAATTTAAATGAATTCTAAAATTCAAATGTTCATCACTATTGAAGTCATTAAGTCAGCAAAAACAAAATTAACAATAAATCTTTATTAGGGTTCTGAATCTCAAATTTTGGTAAGTTATAGGAACAATCATTATTACTGTTAAAAAATGAATCCTGTTAATAAAAATATTTTTTTGCATTCTTTATACTTCATATTATATTTATAAACATTACTCAGGTCCTGAAAGTATTAGACACTTTTCTGTTGGACATTAATGAGCTGATTCTATATTTTCTCCATTTAATCTATTGGAATTTCTGGCTGTATGAGAAGCTAAGTATTATTTTTTTAATAAATAAGGGTGCGATTTTAAATGTTATTCAAATAAGGTGTGAAGGAAAATTG
>NW_007733421.1:105957-108615 GCF_000696425.1 Galeopterus variegatus | reverse complement strand
ATTTATAAACATTACTCAGGTCCTGAAAGTATTAGACACTTTTCTGTTGGACATTAATGAGCTGATTCTATATTTTCTCCATTTAATCTATTGGAATTTCTGGCTGTATGAGAAGCTAAGTATTATTTTTTTAATAAATAAGGGTGCGATTTTAAATGTTATTCAAATAAGGTGTGAAGGAAAATTGCTAAGCATATTACTAGAAGGAAAATCACCAAAAAGCGAAAAATTTCTGAAAAGAATACCAATTGAAAGAAGACTAAAAAATGCCTGAGCTATAAATTATCTGGATCTTATCATGCATTTACAATTTTATTAGACAAGCTATATTAGGCAATTGTCATGCAGAATATTTATAATGGGTACAAGCTTATTGGGAAAATAATTCAGAGATAGATGAAAGTAAGCCTGAGCTAAAAATAAAGAAACAAACATCTGAGCTAAAAATAAAGAAACAAAAACTTACAAAGTATATATACAAATAAGAGCATATGAGAATTAGAAATTATATATTTCAAAGGCAAAATAAAGGCAGAAATCATATATGTTCATGTGTATATTTCATATTTATATACACATTTATATTTGTTTATATTAATGCACAAAAATTATATTCACACAAAGTCTTGTCTGAGCCCTGTGAACGGTACATAGACTGCACTTATTTTTATTTATTTATTTATTTATTTATTTTTTGTCCTTTTTGAAACCGACCGCACCGCGCTCAGCCAGTGAACGCTGTGAGCACACCAATCATTCCCATATAGGATCCGAACCCACGGCGGGAGTGCTGCTGCGCTCCCAGGGCCGCACTCTCCCGAGTGTGCCACGGGCTCGGCCCTGCACTTATTTTTTTAATGTAATTTATTTTTAAATTTTAGGATAGTGCTTCATACCAAATAATTGATTTATAGAAGCCCATAATCAAAAATGACATATAAACTTTCATGAATGTTTCCTCAGCCTCTAAATTGTGAGCAAAAAAATCCAAATATTTACAAATTGGTTAGGTTGTACCCTAACCAATTTTCCCTTTCCCCATGATTAAATTGTATGAACAAAAGTTTCTAAGAGACTCCAATATTTTCAAAGTGACTTGCATTCTTCTCTGTTATTTGAAGATTTTGCCTTATTTCAAATGAGGTATTTCAAAATAGAAGAGTTTTCATGCCAATAAAACTATTTGATACATGATACATGTTATAGTATTATGTACACAGCATGACAAAAACATATCACTTATGTTAAACAATAACATTTTAATACAAGATTTTATTATTGGAAATTACAAATAAAAGTTTTTATATACAGAAATTATCTTAAGCAGTGATTTAATAAACAAATCAGTTGAATACACTGCTGAGAGGAAAATAATAAGTGTTCTCTTTCCTTCAACAGCATTCGATATGCAGTTTGTTGTTGTACTTTAATCAGATAAATATAACAATGAAAAATCGTCTTATCTTTTCAATTTGTAGGTCTCTGTGCTTTAATCTTTTAGAATTGAATGATTTCATAGCGCTGATATAATCTTATAAGAAACTGGAGGATATTTAAGACACATTAATCTGATTCATACCTGTAATTTGATTTTTCAAGATATGTCAAATGAAATTGGTTTAAAAGTTGTTTCCTGAATAGTAGCTCAAATGTTTCCAGTCCCACTATCTGAATGCCAATATACAGAATATGCTATATGAAGAATTCTTCGATGTTATATTTCTAAGGTTAAAGGACTCATGGCTTGAGAGAAAAAAATAATCATTAAATTGAAGTCATTTAATAATGCTACCTTTCTCTAATCTTGAAAATAAATTTTACTTATCAACTGAAATTTACATACTTAAAAGTACAAGGCCAGGGCCAGCCCGGTGGCGCACTGCTACAGTGCACCGCTTGGGAAGCGCAGCAGCGCTCCCGACGAGGGTTCGGATCCCACATACAGACCGGCAGCTCACTGGCTGGGCGAGGTGCGGGGGCANATGGCTTGAGAGAAAAAAATAATCATTAAATTGAAGTCATTTAATAATGCTACCTTTCTCTAATCTTGAAAATAAATTTTACTTATCAACTGAAATTTACATACTTAAAAGTACAAGGCCATTCATTTCTTAGATGCTGTAAGCCCTGTATTTAATACATTATAGTTCTACCTTGCACCTTTTTTTCTGTTAAGCAATAATCATCCTAACCAATGTAAACAACTAGTTAACAGACTTTTTGGTTATTTAAAAATCAGATTTTATAAAACATTAGTAGATTTTATCAAACAATCTGTAAAAATGTATGCTTCACTTTAATTTACATAATTATCTACTAAACTATTTCTTATATACTCACATTTGAATAGAAAGTCATTTAATCTAGCTAATACAGGGAAATGAACACATTTGATTCTGGGCCACTTAATCAAGAAAAGAAAATGGACGGACAAATTACTTTCTCCTGCTTATAATAAGATATGTATTTTTAAAACATATTAATGTTTAAAAAATCTCAAAGCATAGTTATCAAGAAGATTGGGATAGGTAATGCATGCCTTAGAAACTAACAACTTGAAAACGTTAGTAAGTTGAAACAAGGTTTAGTTCTCACTCATGTTATATGTGTAGTATGCGTATTTCATGATTCAGGCTCTGTTCCATGTCTCCTCATATT
>NW_007733421.1:103708-104290 GCF_000696425.1 Galeopterus variegatus | reverse complement strand
TATTAGACCAATTTCTTTTCCTTCTTTCTTTTTAGCACACAAGAATAAAGTCGTCTTCTTACTTGAATGTATTTTAATTCTCATCTTTAGAGAAGCCTACCAGAATGGGTATCTCTGTTGCTTTACCATTGGTGCACTTAAAGCTTTTTAGATTCTTTTTTCTTCTTCATTTTGTTTTTGTTATTTGCCCTTATAGGCAAACTTCATGAAGTATTTCTTTACTCCACTACCATTGTTTTCTTGTAATAAATATTATAAAGCTGACCTGACTTAATTCTATCATTTGTTCTTAATAATTGTGTACTTTAGCCCACTTATTATTTACTATTTCTATTGTTGTATGGTTGAATTAGCATCATAGATTGATTTAGTCATCTGTACAATTATACAAATCTTTTATTCATAAGAGCTCAATAATGAAGAATTAAATTAGTGTTCTTCCCCATAACAGAATAAATTTGCAACTCTGCAACAAGAAGGATGAGTAATTTTATTTTTATTAGGCTTTTTGGTGACCAGACTTTCCAATGATATTGTGCTATGTCATGACCAAATTATATTTGGATTGTAATTTTACATTTT
>NW_007733421.1:101912-102470 GCF_000696425.1 Galeopterus variegatus | reverse complement strand
CAACATGTTGTTTTGAGCTGTGTATACACCTTAGAATGACTAAATCGAGCTAATAACATGTATAATGCCTTACATATTTATCATTTTTTGTGTGTGGTAAGAACACCTAAAATCTACTTTAGCAATTTTCAAGGATATGAAAAATTGTTATTATGGTGACCATATTGTACAATAGCTCTTATGAACTAATTTCTCCTATGTAATTCAAATTTTGTGTCCTTTGACTGACAACTGACCATGACTAGCCCTTTGTAACCACAGTTCTACTCTGTGCTTCTACGAGTACAACTTTTTTAGATTTCACATATAAGTAAGATTATACAATATCTGTCTTTCTGTGACTTTCTATTTCACTTAATATAATATCCTACAGATTCATTCATGTTGTTGCGAATGACAGTATTTTCTTTTCTAAGACTGAATAGTATTTTATTTCTTTTATATACCACATTTTTTAATCTACTTATCTGTTGATTTACTCAGGTATATTCTATATCTTGACTGTTGTGAATAATGCTGCAGTGAACATGAATGCAGATATTTCTTCAAAATACTGAT
>NW_007733421.1:99877-101755 GCF_000696425.1 Galeopterus variegatus | reverse complement strand
TTGACTGTTGTGAATAATGCTGCAGTGAACATGAATGCAGATATTTCTTCAAAATACTGATTTCATTTCTTTTGGATATATATTCAGAAGTGGGATAGCTACATTATCTGGTAGATCTATTTTAAAATGTTTTAGGAAGCACCATACTGTTTTCCATAATGGCTGTACTGATTTCCATTTACACCAGCAGTGCACAAGGGTTCCTTTTTCTTTGTATCCTCTTCAACACTTGCTATCTTTTGTCTTTTTTACAATAACCATTCTAACAGGTATAAGGGGAGATCTCACTGTGGTTTTAGTTTGCATTTCTCTGATAATTAGTGACATTGAGAATTTTTTATATATCTGTTGACTATCTGTATATCTTCTTTTGAGAAATATCTATTTAGATCTTTTCCCATTTTTTAAACAACAAAATAATTTTGCTATTGTTTATATTTTTATGTATTTTGGATATTAACCCCTTTTCAGATATATGGTTTGAAAATATTTTCTCCTATTCTGTAGGTTTTTTCTCCAGCTTTGTGAAAAAAAGACCCAACCATATACNAGTAGCTATACTTATATCAGATAGAATAGAATTTAAATCAAACTGTAAAACACAAAGATCATTATATAATGATAAAAGGGTCAAATCATCAAGAGGATATAACAACTGTAAATATATATGCACCCAACATTAGAGCACTAAATATGTAAAGCAAATATTAATAGATCTAAAGGGAAAGATAAACTACTAAACATGATGATTTTAGGGTTCTTTAATATTTCGCTTTCAGCAATGGACAGATCATTCAGACAGAAAATTAATAATGAAACATTGGATTTAAACTATATTTTAAATGGACCTACCAGATATATATAGAACATTCCATCTACCAGCATCAAAATACACATTCTTCTTAAGTGTCCATGCAACATTCTCCAGGACAGATCATATGTTAGGCCACAAAATAAGTCTTAACAAATTTAAAAAGATTGAAGTTATATCAAGTATCTTTTCTGATCACAGTGGTATAGAACTAGAAATTAATAATATGAGAAATTTCAGAAACTTCACAAATACATGGAAATTAAACAACATTCTTCTGTACAACAAATGGGTCAATGGAAACAGTAAAGGGGAGATTTAAAATGTCTTAAGGAAAACAAAAATAGAAACACAACATAGCAAAACTTATGGGAAGTAGCAAAAGCAATTCTAAGAGGGAAGTTTATGTTAATAAACACCTACATCAAAAAGAAGGCAGGTCAGAAGAAAATGACCTCATGTTACACTGCAGGAAACTAGGAAAATAAAAACAAACTAAGACAAAATTTAGCAGAAGAAAAGAAATAATAAAGATTAGAGCATAAATAAATAAAATAGAGATAAAAATAGTAAAAATAAACAAAACTAAGTTTGTTTTTTGGAAAGATAAACAAAATTGACAAACTTTTAGAGAAACTAAAAAAAATAGAGAAGACTCAAATGAAGAAAATCACAAATGAAAAAGGAGATATAACAATTAATACCACAGAGATACAAAGGATGTGAGAAACTACTATAACAATTACATGCAAATAAAGTGGAGAACTTAGAAGAAATTAATACATTTCTAGACATATACAGATTACCAAGACTGAATCATGAAGAAAGAAACAATCTAAACAGAACAATAATGAGAAGATTGAATCAGTAATAAAAAGTCTCATACTAAAGAAAATCCTGTGACATGACGGCTTCCCTGCTGAAGTCTACTAAAGATTTTCCTTTTAACTTAAAACCAATCTTTCTCAAACTCTTCCAAAAACATGTCGAAGAAAGAATACTTCTAAATCCATTTTACTGGGCCATTGTTATCCTGAAAACAAAGCCAGACAAATACTCTAAAAAAA
>NW_007733421.1:95965-98539 GCF_000696425.1 Galeopterus variegatus | reverse complement strand
TTTTTTCTCTAAGATCAGGAATAAGACAAGGATTTCCCTCTTGCCATTTCTATTCACCATAGTACTGGAAGTCTTAGCCAGAGCAATTAGGCAAAAGAAAGAAATAAAAGGCATCCAAGATAGAAAGGAAAAAATTAAATCATCCTTGTTTGCAGATGATATGATCTTATGTATAGAAAATTTTAAGGAATCTGCTGAGAAATTTTTATAACTAATAAACAAATTCAGTAAAGTTGCAGGATATAAAATGAACCATAAACAGCTAGTAGTGTTTCTATACACTAGCAATGAAATATCAGAAACAGAAATAAGAACTTTTCATTTACAATAACATCAAAAATAAAAAAAATAATAATAATTAGGAATAAATTTAACCAAGGAGGTGAATGACCTATACACTGAAAACTATAAAAAATTAATGAAATAAATTGAAGAAAACACAAATAAATGGAAATATGCTCTATGGTCATGGCTGGAAGAATTAATGTTGTTGAAATGTCCATACTACCCAAAGTATCTATAGATTCAATAGAATCTATATCAAAATATCAATGACATTTTATAGATATAGAAAAACAATTCTAGGGCCAGCCCGGTGGCGCACTGCTTGCTATAGTGCGCTGCTTGGGAGTGTGGTGGCGCTCCCGCCGAGGGTTCGGATCCCACATACTGGTTCGGTTCCTGCTCACTGGCTGAGCGAGGCACGGGAGCAACACCGAGGGTTGCGATCCCATTGCCCATCCCGGTCCGGTACGGGGGGCGACACTGAGGGTTGCGATCCGTTGCTGGACACGGAAAAAGACAAAAAGGAAAAAAAAAAAAGAAAGAAAAACAATTCTAAATTTCATATAAAACCACAAAAAATTCTCAATAGCCAAAGCAATCTTGAGCAAAAATAAGAAGGCTGGAGGCCTCACACTACGTGATTTCAAAGTGTACTACAAAGCTATAGTAATCATAACAGCATGATACTGGCATCAAAACATACCCATAGGCTAATGAAAGAGGGTATAGATCCCAGAAACAAAAGGGCACATTTTCAGTTAATTGATTTTCCATGTGGGTGCCAAGAACAGACAATGAGGAAAAGAGAGTCTCTTCCATAAATGATGTTGGGACAACTGGATGCAGAAAAATGAAATTAGACCCTTATCTCGCATCATTTACAAAATCAACTCAGAATAGATTAAAGAACAAATGTAAGACCTAACATTGTAAAACTACTAGAAGAAAACATAGGAAAAAAGCTCCATCATATTGGTCTGGGCAACGATTTTTGTTGCCCAAAAGCATGGGCAACAAAAACAAAAACAGACAAACGAGATTACATCCAACTTAAAAAGCTTTTGCACAGCCAAGAAAACAATGTATATATAGCATTGTCCCTAGTGTGGTTTTTCTTCATTTTAGTTTAAAGATTGATTATTAAAAGCTGAATGAGCAAACTTATTCATACCATTTTGGAAAATAGACATAGAATTTAAATTTATATATTTTTAACATATGGTTTGTTTTTATCTGACTGATTATATTTTAGAGAATATTTGAACAGGCTCATTAAGTTCTTCAATAGACTTAAATTTTAAAAAAACAGTGTGTGTGGGAGGGGAGGGGAGAGAGAGAGAAAGAGAGTGAGAAAGAGGAAGATTTTATTTTATTTTTTTCTCAATATTACTTTGAGTGCATATATTTCAGGGATTTATGCCTAAATTCAGACCTACATACTACTCCACTTATATAGGACCTGAGCATAATCTAATCAGTCCACTAGCACTTGTTTTGTTTAAATTTCTGAGCAGTCCCATGATAGGCATTCTACTAACTGGATGCCCTAAGCATGGCTAAGTATAATTCCAAAAGCCTCAGAACCAGGGAAGCTGATGTTATAATTCTAAGTCAGAAGCCAAGGCCTGAGAACCTGGAGGTGCTGCTGGTATAAGTCCTGGAAGTCAAAGGCTTAAGAGTCTGGAGTTCTGATGTCTATGGACAGGAAAAAAGAATGTATCAACGCTCCAGCAGATAGAAAGAGATTCACTTTTTCTCTGTTTTTGTTCTTTCTAGACCCCCTGCTGATTGTACTGTGCCCACGTGTATTAAGGGTAAATCTTTCCCACCTAGTCCACTCATGCCCACATGCTAATCTTCTCTAGAAACACCCTCACAGACATAATGCTTTACCAGGTCTCTAGAAATCCCTTAATATAGTCAAGTTGACATCTAAAATTAACCATCTTAGATACAAAGATGAGTATATGTACATTTGATAAAGCTTATTGAATGATTGGATCAGATCTTCCATATCCAACAGTACTAGGCATCAAGCCTGACTACGAAGCTAGAGGAATAAAAGAGTGGTAGTAGTTCAAGGGTATATAAACTGACCAACAAAACTAGAGCAACTACAGAAATCAACCTAAGTGTGTCTAAATTATGAAAATGGTAACATTACTATTAAGAGGGGGAGATTAGATGGTATTTTTCACAAATGAAACTGGGCCAATTGGATAAACATCTAGATAAACACATAGAAAGACCACATACACACAAACAAACACACATGTGACCTATAATTCA
>NW_007733421.1:67076-95955 GCF_000696425.1 Galeopterus variegatus | reverse complement strand
TCAACCTAAGTGTGTCTAAATTATGAAAATGGTAACATTACTATTAAGAGGGGGAGATTAGATGGTATTTTTCACAAATGAAACTGGGCCAATTGGATAAACATCTAGATAAACACATAGAAAGACCACATACACACAAACAAACACACATGTGACCTATAATTCACTACATACAAAAAATAGATAAATTCCATGTGGACTGTAAATTTAAATGTAGAAGGCAAAAGAATAAACAAGACTTTTAGAAGACAGAAAAAATATATTGTGATCTTCATGTTTTCAAATCTTGCTCTAATAGGAAATAAAAATAATTAAATATGAGGGAAAAAATAAGGAGAACTATATTAAAGTTAACAGTTCCATTCATCAAAAGAAAAAAGTGTCACATAAATTTTCTAAAGAACCCATAAAAGTTAAGAAAAAAAAAATCAGATTAGTAGAAATACAGAAAAATACTGAAACAGACACTTCACAAAATGGGACATCCAAACTGGCAATGTCCTATTTATATAAAGGTGTTCTCCTTTATGAATGTAAATAAAACTACAATCTGAAACAACTACAAACTCAAAAGAATGACTAAATTAGAAAATACTAAAAAACACCAGTGTTGATAAGTATATGAATTAATTAGAGCTCTCGCATCTCCCTTTTATTATTTCTTAAAGTTGAACATCTGCTTAACTTATAACCCAACAATATTACTAGATAAAGACTCAACAAAATACGTACATGCATGTGTTCCTCTAAAAATACATACTAGAATTTTCCATAACTGTGATAGTTATAAGAGCATAACTCTGGAAAATACACAAATGTTCATCAAAGTTAAAATGGGTAAATAATTATATTNTAAATTTAAATGTAGAAGGCAAAAGAATAAACAAGACTTTTAGAAGACAGAAAAAATATATCGTGATCTTCGTGTTTTCAAATCTTGCTCTAATAGGAAATAAAAATAATTAAATATGAGGGAAAAAATAAGGAGAACTATATTAAAGTTATCAGTTCCATTCATCAAAAGAAAAAAAGTGTCACATAAATTTTCTAAAGAACCCATAAAAGTTAAGAAAAAAAAAATCAGATTAGTAGAAATACAGAAAAATACTGAAACAGACACTTCACAAAATGGGACATCCAAATTGGCAATGTCCTATTTATATAAAGGTGTTCTCCTTTATGAATGTAAATAAAACTACAATCTGAAACCACTACAAACTCAAAAAAATGACTAAATTAGAAAATACTAAAAAACACCAGTGTTGATAAGTATATGAATTAATTAGAGCTCTCGCATCTCCCTTTTATTATTTCTTAAAGTTGAACATCTGCTTAACTTATAACCCAACAATATTACTAGGTAAAGACTCAACAAAATATGTACATGCATGTGTTCCTCTAAAAATACATACTAGAATTTTCCATAACTGTGATAGTTATAAGAGCATAACTCTGGAAAATACACAAATGTTCATCAAAGTTAAAATGGGTAAATAATTATATTTATGCAATGCAATACTATAAAGCAATTAAAAATAAATGAGATACAAGTACTTGAAAAAATATAGGTGGATTTTACAAATTTAATGTCAAGCCAAAGAAGTTAAATACAAAAGATTAAAAGAGAATATACTTTATAAAATGTATATAGAAACAAGCAAAACTTGTCAATGCTTACATAAATCAATGCTTACATAATTAGTCTCTCTTGAGGGAAAGGGCAGTGACTGGAAAGGAACACAAGAAGTCCCCTTCAGATGTGTTCAAAATATGCAGCTCTTTGATCCAGGTGGTGTTTGCAAAATATGTATCCAATTCATGAAAATTTATTGAGCTGTTCAGTTATGAAAATTGAAGCTTTCTGTGTGTACACTATATTTTAATAAAATACAGCAGTAATAAATTGGCATATTTGATGTGTCAGTAGATTAGAGAGCAGTGCTCCCACTTGTCAATTTCTCTTTTTGATAAGATATAAATTTATATATCTTTGTGTTTATTTTGTATTTTGTATCCATAATTATTCTACAATCTTTTCAAGAAAATAATTAAATTTACTAAACAATTTTTTGTTTAGATATTTTTTCTTAGATATATTTTCTTATGCTATTAATTTTTTAAAAATTTAAATATATGTTTCCTTTAGGATGTAATTTCCTTATTTTGATTGCTTCTTTTCTAACTTCCAATCAAATATATTATTTTTTATTTTTTTTAAATTTACTAAACAATTTTTTGTTTAGATATTTTTTCTTAGATATATTTTCTTATGCTATTAACTTTTTAAAAATTTAAATATATGTTTCCTTTAGGATGTAATTTCCTTATTTTGATTGCTTCTTTTCTAACTTCCAATCAAATATATTATTTTCTTTCTTTTTTTTTTAATTCCTTTGCATTTATAATATCATATTCAAAGTAGTCACCTTATTTTTTTAATAAGGCTTATTTGATTTACCTGCATGTTTGCAAATGCCTTTTCTCACTACTACTCATTTTGCCATTACTCACTTACTTGGATATATTTCTGCCACCTTAAATCCCCCTCCAGTATATAAAAGTATAAGTTTGCTTCTTTTACTGTGCTTTGTTGCATTCATTTAATATACTAGATAATACTTCTGCATTTTTATTTCTTCTATTATCTAAAACTTATATAATATTTTAAATCCCTTTAATATTATATCAGTCTAATTCCAATCTGAGAAATAAAAACACAATGTAATTTGAACTGGAGAAGTTATATAAGTAATGATAACAGGAGATTAGAATAACAAGAGATTGACTAGTAGGAAATACATAGAACTCCAAGAAATACAAGAATGGCAGATATAATATATCACCTCATATACGAATATCCAGGAAAGACACTCCACTCCAGGTCTGGAATTTAGATCTTGTTGCAGAGAGCATGGCCCTCAGTGGATGGCTGAGAAGTCATATTGATGAAATGTGTTTGCTGCAAATCATCATTCCAAAACCTACCAGAAGTCTGTCCTCTAAGGTACCAGAGAAAGCCATTCACAGGGAAGTGTCTCACTGAAAGCAGTTAGCTACAAAACCACCTGTTGTGGGTTGAATTGTGCTTTCCAAAAAGATATGATAAAGTTTCTCAGTCCCAGAATTTGTAAATGTGACCTTATTTGGAAAGAGTCATTACAGTTATAATCGAGTTCAGATGAGTTCATACTGGAAGAGAGTGGGTCCTTAATCCTATATGACTGGTATTGTCATAAAAGGAGGAGAGAGACCATAGAGGAGAATGTTATAAGAAGGCAGAGACACACAGAGGGAAGACAGCCATGTGATGATGGAGGCAGAGACTGGAGTGATGCATCTAATAGCCAAGGAATGACAACAATTAGCAGTAAACGCCAGAAACTAGAAGATGCAAGGAAGAATTCTTACAGTTTTCAGAGAGAGAGAGAGAGAGAGAGAGAGAGAGAGAGAGAGAGTGGTTCTGCTGACATCTTGACTTCAGATTTCTAGACTCCAGAACTGTAAAGTTTCTGTTTTCAGCCACCCAGTTTGTGGCATTATGTTACGACAGCCCCAGAAAACTAATATACCACCCAACAAACGGTAATGGGGAAGATGCTGGCCATTGAGTACTGTTGGCCAGAGCAAGAAAAGCTTCTCTACCAATTGCATGAGTACAGAGAGAGAGAACACTCACACAAGTCAAGGAAAACAGATCTATTACTCACATATAGGCAGCAAGGAAAAACAAAAGCCTAAAATCCATGAGGAGTCAATTTCCCAAGGTTTGAGAAAGCTGCCCAGAGTGGATGAAGTATTGACTGCACATATCCCACATTCCAACACAGCTGAAGGACCCCAAGAGCACTCTGCCCTGGTGTATATACACTGAGTACAATTGCGCTCTTTGAGCACAGGTATTGAAGAACATCCTGTTCTAGGAGGAAGGCAGAGACAGCCTGGAATGTTCTGGACATTTCCTCTTTATCTTAGAATGTTTCATTCTCAGTGCATTATGCCTGAGAATTGGAAACAAAAGGGGAGAAACTTGGGTTGGTCAGGGTTGTCCAGGGACCTGCCCTCCTGCAATCATGACACTGTAGAAGTAATGCATGCAAGAGCAAGGGAGTCATTCTGAGCTGCAACCAAGAAGTAAAACCATTCTTTTGATCAATCCAAGGCCATTAAAGTTCTTTTACACCAATTATTCCCAGTTTTATGGTCCATTTTATTATTTTCTAATACTTTAATTCCTTTGCATTTATAATATCATATTCAAAGTAGTCACCTTATTTTTTTAATAAGGCTTATTTGATTTACCTGCATGTTTGCAAATGCCTTTTCTCACTACTACTCATTCTTTCATAATACATTATTTTCAAATTGGAAAGTATTTAAAATAATGACAAAAATAAACAATTTTCCAGATAATTTATACACAATCCTATGTCAGTAGTCTTCTGAAACCAAAGCCAGAAAATTAATGTGCAAGGAAAGAAGAATACATATTATTATTCTTCATGAACACAGATAAAAAAGTTCTTCACAAAATACTCACATATAAATCTATGTATATATAAAAATAATAATTTACCATAGTTAAGTAGAATAAAGAAAAATAAATATCCAAAAATTAAATGAATATAATGTGCCATTTTGAAAGAATAAAGGAGATAAAGAATGTGATTATCTCAATATACTCAAAGGATAAAATACAACATCTGTTCATGATAAAATCGCTCAGAAAACTTGTAACAAAAGGCAATTTCCTTAATCTCATAAAGGACACCACCAAAGAGTCTAAAGCTAATATTATACTTATGACAAAAGACTAAATACTTTTTTCCTAGGATTAAGAATGCTAAGGTTTCTGTCCTCACCCCTTCTACTTCAGTTTTATACTAAACTGCCTAGCTAGAATAGGCAAGAAAAGTAAAAATGTAATGATTTGAAATGAAGAAATAAAATCTTTAGTTCTACATGTTATAATCTTGTATGTGAAAAGTCCTAAATAACCTACGAAAAAAAACTATTACAACTAACATGATCATTAAGCAAGTTCACAGGATTTTTTTAAAAAAGGAAATTAAAAGCAATTGTATTTAAATATAGTAGTAAAAATAGAAATAAACAAATAAATAATAATTATCTTAATAATAGCATCACAGAATAAAAATATAGAAATAAATTTAGCAAATGGCATGCAACACATGTACAAGGAAGTCTACAAATCGTTACTGAGAAAGATCTAAACAAATGGAGTGATATGCCATATTTATGAATTGGGAGTCTCAGTATTGTTAAGATGACAATTACCTCAAAATTGATTTGTAGATCTGATGTAACTCCTATTAAAATAGAATACAACATAGCAATAAAAGAAATGGACCACTGATAAATACAACAGTTTAAATGGATCTCAGAAGCAGCATTCTGTGACCAAAGCCAGACACAAAATCCAACATAACATATAACTCAATGCATATGTAATATCTAGAAAAGACAAAACTAGAGAGACAGAAAAAAGATTCTTGATTGCTTGAGGCTGTGTTTCAGAAAATGGATTGACAGTAAAGGTTACAAGTGAAATTTTTAGAGTGATGTAAGAGTTCTTAAGTTGATTTGTGGTAACAGTTGCACAATTGTATAAATTTAAGAGACTCATAGAATGTAGGGATTTCTGACTTGTAAATTATACTTAAATAAAAGATGTTAGTGCTTGACCAAAAATATCTCTTTTGTTTTTGGGTGGCTGGTCGATATGAGGATCCAAACCCTTGACCTTGGTGTTATAAAAGAATGCTCTAACCACCTAAACTAACCAGCCAGCCCTGGTTTACCAAAAACTTTTTCAGGTGAAAACAATGTATTTACTTATTTCTTGTTCACATTTTACAAACATACATTCAGGCTAAATGTTTTTTATGACCTGTTCTTTACTGAAATTTATGGGGGGTTTTTTTTGTCTTTTTCGTGACCGGTAAGGGGATCGCAACCCTTGGCTTGGTGTCGCCCACACCGCCCTCAGCCAGTGAGCGCACAGGCCATCCCTATATAGGATCCGAACCCGCGGCAGGAGCGTCACTGTGCACCCAGTGCCACACTCTCCCGAGTGCGCCACGGGGCACCCCTGAAATTTATGTTTTTAAAAATATATCTACAACTCATCCATTTTATTATTTTATAACATTATGTTGCAAAAATTCAACAAAAATTCATGTGTTTAACTGCTATTTTTTAAATTTGAGTTGTTTCTTATTTTTTACTATTACAAATAATACTGTTATGAACAATTTTGTACAGTCTTCAGATGCAGATTGTCAAGTGATTTACTAAGATATATATGAAGTTATGGTATTAATGAGTTTTAGGATACATTTGAAATCAATGTTACTGGAAAAGCCAAGAGTCATTTTACAACTTTACATCATCAACTGTGAGCAAGTGCATTGTTGTTCCACATCCTCACCATCAATATTCTCATACATTTAAAATTTGTAAACAGGGGGCCGACCCCGTGGCTCACGCGGGTGAGTGCGGTGCTGGGAGTGCCGAGGCCGAGGCCGCAGGTTCGGATCCTATATAGCGATGGCCGGTGTGCTCACTGGCTGAGTGCGGTGTGGACGACACCAAGCCAAGGGTTACGATCCCCTTCCCGGTCAAAAAAAAAAAAAAATTTGTAAACAGGTGGCCGACCCCGTGGCTCACGCGGGTGAGTGCGGTGCTGGGAGTGCCGAGGCCGAGGCCGCAGGTTCGGATCCTATATAGCGATGGCCGGTGTGCTCACTGGCTGAGTGCGGTGTGGACGACACCAAGCCAAGGGTTACGATCCCCTTCCCGGTCAAAAAAAAAAAAAAAAAAAAAAAAAAATTTGTAAACAGGTATGTGTTTGTGAAGAATAAAATTGCAGTTTTAATTTATATTTCTTAGCTTATTTAAAAATTAAACATTTCAAATATTTATTTTCTATTAATATTTCTGTTCTATAAAATGCTTCTTTAAATTGTTAGCTTTTTATATCTTTTTTTAAAGAAGGTATCCCATTAATCTCTAAAGCTGCCTCTATCATAAAACAGGAGTCCATAAGTCAAGTGGCTCTATTGAACGGTTCTCTAATTTTCTATACCAGTGTGAATAACACACTACCTCAGTAATTATATTTTTATAATCATCATCTATATTTGGTAAGAAACATACCCACAACATCTTCTTCAGGAGCACTCTAGCTGTTCCTGGCTTTTAATTTTCTGCATCTTTTAAATGCAGTATGTCATGTTCCTTTAAAAAGTAACTAGATGGGCTGACCCCGAGGCTCACTCGGGAGAGTGCGGTGCTGGGAGTGCAGCGGCACTCCGGGTGCGGGCGACACCAAGCCAAGGGTTGCGATGCCCTTACCAGTCACAAAAAAACAAGGGAAGAAAACAAAAAAGTAACTAGATGGGATTTAGCTCAGACATGCATTAAACCTATAGATCAAAATAAAAAGCCTCCAATAATATCAGTACAATTTTATTTCTATTTCTTTAGATGTTCTTCAGTATTAAAATATTTTTATATTCTTTTGCTTGCATGCCATTATGGCTAATTTTAAGGTTTACTATTAGACATTTTATTATTTTTCATTTTTTTCTTTTAGTAAAATACACATAAGATAAAATTTACCTTCTTTACTGGTTTTAAGTGTGTAGATGAGTAATATTAAATACATTCATGATGTGCAATTATCATCTCCACCCATCTCTGTAACTCTCTACATCATGGAAAACTAAAACTCTGTACCCATTAAATAACAACTCCATGTTTCTCCCTCCACTCAGCACCTGGCATCCACTATTCTACTTTCTGTTTATGGTTTTTGACTACTCTAAATACCTCATGTAAGTGGAATCATATAGTATTAGTCTTTTTGTTACCGATTCATTTCCATTAGCATAATGTCTTCAAGGTTCATATGTGTCATAGCGTATGTCAGAATTCCCTTTCTGTTTAAGGCTGAACAATATTTCACTGTATGTATATACCACATTTTCTTTATCCATTCATCTGCCAATGGACACTGTGTTGCTTCCACGTTTTAGCTTTTGTGAATAATTGCTGCTATTAACAAATATCACTTTGAGATGCTGCTTTCAATTATTTGGGGTATATGCCAAGAAGTAGAATTGCTGGATTATATTGTAATTTTATTTCTAACTTTTTGAGGACACATATTGTTTTACACAGTGGCTGTACCATTTTACATTTTCACTGAGAGTCAACAAGGGTTCCATTTTTTCCATATCCTCGCCAACAATTATTCCTAAAAATCAAATGAGAATCAAGATTTCTAACCCTCTACAAACAGAGACAGTTTTAATTCTTCCTTACCAATTTGGATGCCTTCTATTTTGTTTTCTTGACTAACTGCTCTGGCTTGAACTGCGAGTACTATGATAAATAGAAGTGACAGATATAAGCATCCTTGCTGTGTTCCTGATCTTAGAGGAAAAGCTTTCAGTATTTCAGTATTTCACCATTGACTATGCTGTATTTATACATGGCTTTTATTACCTTTTTTCTTCTAGAACTTTGAATATATTGGCCCAGTGCCTTCTACTCTACAAATATTTTGATGAGAAATCTGCTAATAATATTATTGAGTATCCTTTGTATGTAGGTCATGTGTGAGTCACTTCTCTCATGTTGCTTTCAAGTACCCCACAAATATGTACAAATAAATGTTATAATAAAAATTTTTTTAAAAAACTTCTCTTTGAATATGGCTTTCAAAAATTTGATTATAATGTATCTCAGTCAGTGTGGGTCTCTCTGACTTTATCTTATTGAAGTTTGTTGAGATTCTTGGATATTTAGATTCTTGTCTTTCATCAAATTTGGGAGGTTTTCAGCCTCAGATATTCTCTCTTCTCCTTTCTCTCTCTCTTCTCCTTCCGGGTCTACCACAATGCATAAGTTGGTCCATTTGATTGTGTCCCAGAGATCCCTTAGGCTCTATTCACTTTTCTTCAATATTTTTCTTTCTATTCCTCAGAGTCAATTATTTCCACTATTTTTTTTTTCAGTTTTATTTACATTTATTTCTGTGGGGTACAGTGTGTTGTTTCAATGTATGCATATACTGCACAATGAATCACTTAGGGTAGATACATGTTTTGTACCCATTAGTCCACCCTTTCTCCCCCCCCAACCCCATTCTCCTCTCAGTCTCTGGTAACGATTATTCTACTTTCTACTTCTATGAGAACTTTTTTTTTTCCATCCATGTATAAGTGAGACCATGAGGTATTTGTCTCCATGCCTGACTAACTTCACTTAACATGATAGTTTTTACTTCTACCCATGTTGCTGGCAAATTATAGGATAACATTTCTTACATAGCTCAATAGTATTCCATTATGCATATACATCACATTTTTTTATCCATTCATCTATTGATGGACATTTAGGGTGATTCCATTATTTTGATTATTCTCTTTTCAAGTTTGCTGATTTTTTCTCCTGCCTACTCAAATCTGTCTTTAAATCCCTCCAGTGTATTTTTCATTTCAGGTATTGTACTTTTCAACTCCAGAATTTCATTTTGGTTTTATCTTTATACCTTTTTATTGATAGTTGTATTTTGTTTATGCATGATTTTCTTGACTTTCTTTACATATTCTTTTAAATATTTGAGCATCTTTAGGCCAGTTGTTTTTAGGTATTTATATGGTGGATCTACCCTCAGGTCTTTTTCAGGGACAATATCTATTGACTTTGTTGTTTTCCTTTGAATGGGCCAAAATTTTCTGTTTCTGTATATGGTTTGTGGGTTTCTTTGTTAAAAACTGAATACTTGCATCTAATAATATTGTAACTGGAAGTAAGATTCTATCCCTTTCCTGGGGGTTACTTTTTTTATTCTTGTTTATTGTTTTTACATTTTTTTATTGTTTTTGGGCTCTCTCTATGTCAAGAATTAGCCTGAGATGTAAACTTAAGATCTTCTCAGGTCTTTTTTAAGACTTTACCTTTCTCCAGAACATGTATGACCACTTTCTAATTTTCCCCATGTATTCAGTTGCTCTTGAATATTCTAGTCTTTAATGTCTGGCTCCCAAATGTGGAAAAGGAGAAAAATAAAGAGGAGGGAGTGCTGGTGCTTTAAATCCCCTGGAATTTACTTCAACCACAAGAAGAGAAGTTTGCAACAATGGGTTGAGATGCAACAACAATGGTCACCCATCTTTTTGTCTGAAACTCTGTGATCAAAAGCACCAGTTAGAGCACTGACTCCCAATATTTGGAGGATAGGGTTCTTTTTGCCCACCCTGTCTCTCTTGAGCTGTGTGATGATTTCCCCAGGAACATATGGATAACTGCTTGCCATGGGGTTGGAGTAAAGGAGGGGTAGCTGCTACTGTGCTAAGAGTTGAAATGGACTGAAATTACTTATAATGTAGCATCAAAGCCTCCCCTGGAAGTTGCAGCCTTCAATAGACTCCAGAGTTCTAAAGGTTTATGTTGCTTTGTGTTGCTTCGTCCCCCATGGATTTGTCACCCCTCTTCCCCTGGGTGACAGGGATGCAAAAGATTACTCAAAACCCATCTCTTCTGAGCAGTGAGAGACCCTGAAGTGGTTAATTTCCCACCAGAACCCTGAAGCGAGAGGCATCGCTTCCTTGGGAAATTAACACCGAATTGGGGTTCTCTTCCTGCATTTATTTTCCAGATCAGGAAGTTATAGGAAGAGAACATAGGTGGGGTTATAGTTTAACAATATAGGCTGGTAACTTTCAGTGAAACAAGCCAGATGACATGCCAGTAAGGCAATTAACAAAAGCTTGATTTTAGCAAACATTCCTTCTTACAGCAATTTCTCAATATCTTTACATAACAATCAGTAACTAGTTTGTCCTTGAGCCAGCAATCTTGCTGTGCCACAAATCTTTATCTTACACCAGAGACTTATAGCCTGAGGAAAATTTCCAGTCCTCTGCAAGGTCAATACTTGAAACTGCAAGACTTTGGAAAACCAGGCCTTGTGAAGTACATATGCTTTTTAGTATATTCCACAGTTTTACATCAGATTCTGCTAGGGCAATTGTTGTCTAGGTGGGAAGACAGATTCCTGATGGTTCTGCCATCTTCCCAGAATTCTATATTTGTGAATATAAATGTAAACTTTAAAATTCTATGTCCTAATATGTTGTATATATTTTTTTAAAAAATCTATTTAATTTTTAGTTTCTATTCAGTACCTTTCTAAACTTTATAATTATTTTAATTACTGTAAGCTTTTTAAAAGTATGTTAATATCTTATTATGTTACAGTATTTCAGCTTCTAGAAGAGCTAATTTTTCTTTCTGATGTATCGTGTATCCTTTGTATTAAGCAATTTTTTTCCCCAAATTTCTTATTCTGAGCTTTCAGCAAAGTTTTATTGTTGTTTTATTAATTATTATTTTACTTATTTTGTTTTTCATATGAGCATTATCTAAAATCAAGATTGTGAAATTTCACTACTATAGCAGTATTTTGAACTTAGTTTAGGTTTTTGGGTTTCACAGGATGGGGAGGAATTTTTATGTTAATTTTGTAACTTGATGATTTTTATTTCACATGAATAATGTAAACAGACTTAAAGTATATAAACCTTGTGATTTTTTAAAACATTCTGTAAGCTTAAGCGTGAAGATTTTACCAAAATGAATTTTGAGGCTTTACAGGGTTCATTTTATAGATCATATGCAATAACCAAGCCCATATACTGAAATAAAGTTAATATTCTAGAAAAGGTTAGACCACTGACATTATCAATTTCCTTTTGTTAATAAAGCTAGTAAAATATAAATAAAATTTTAATATAAAATAAGAGACCTGCAGCAACCACACACCCCGAGGTGCCAGCACCACGCAGCAGGTAGGCCTCACTGAAGCTGGACCCCATGCCCAGGCATGTGGGCACCAACCAGAGAGGTGCCCCAGGAGAGGCCTGAGACCCGTGGTGACTACATGCCCTGAGACTCTAGTGTGACCGAGCTGGTAGGCCTCGCTGCTACTGCACCCCCCCCCCCAGCCCAGGCAAGTAGGCACTGACCAGAGAGGCCCAAACTTTCTGCCCCCAGGCACTGAGGCAGCCGTGCCAAATTGGCAGTCGTGGCAGGATACTAACCAGACAATAGTGTCGAACCAGTGGACTGAAATCCCTTGCCACAATGACTAAACACAAAAGGAAAGGTACCAGAAATATGAAAAGTCAAGAAAGTACAACACCAAAGGGTAATAACTCTCAAGCTCTAGATCTTATAGAACAAGAAGCCCTTCAAATGTCTGACTAGGAATTCGAGTGACAATTCTAAGGAAACTAAATGAGATACAAGAAAACTCAGCTAGACAACACAATGAAACAAAGAAAAGTATACAGGACCTGAAAGAAAAAACGTACAATGAAATCAATGGCCTGAAAAAGAATGTAGCAGAGCTTGCGGAGCTGAAGAATTCATTCAAAGAAATAAAAAACACAACAGAGAGTTGAACCAGCAGGCTTGCAGAAGCAGAAGAGAGAACCCGCACACCTACAGACATCTGATCTTTGACAAAGGCACCAAGTCTACAACTGGGAAAGAGGCTGCTTCTTCAGCAAATGGATCTGGGATAACTGGATATCCACATGCAGGAGAATGAAACTAGACCCATACCTCTCACCATATACCAAAATCAACTCAAAATGGATTAAAGAATTAAATATACACTCTGAAACAATAAAACTTCTTAAAGGAAACATAGGAGAAACTCTCCAGGATGTGGGACTGGGCATGGACCTCATGAATACGACCCCAAAAGCACGGGCAACCAAAGGCAAAATAAACAAATGGGATTATATCAAACTAAAAAGCTTCTATACAGCAAAAGATACAATTAACAGAGTTAAAAGACAACCAACAGAGTGGGAGAAAATATTTGCAAAATATACGTCTGACAAAGTACTAATATCCAAAATATACAAGGAACTGAAACAACTTTACAACAAAAAAACAAGTAACCCAATTAAAAAATGGGCAAAGGAGCTAAATAGGCATTTCTCAAAGGAAGATATATGAATAGCCAACAGACACATGAAAAAATGCTCAACATCACTCAGCATTTGGGAAATGCAAATCAAAACCACACTGAGATACCATCTCACTCCAGTCAGGATGGCTAATATCCAAAAGGCTGAATGATAAATGGTGGTGAGGTTGCAGAGAAAAAGGAAATCTCACACTGCTGGTGGGACTGCAAAACGGTGCAACCTCTATGGAAAATGGTACGGAGGTTCCTCAAACAATTGCAGATAGATCTACCATATGACCTAGCTATCCCACTAGTGGGAATATACCCAGAGGAATGGATATCATCAAGTCGAAGGTATACCTGTTCTCCAATGTTCATTGCAGGAATGAGCCCAAATGTCCATCATCAGAGGAGTGGATATGGAAAATGTGGTATATCTACACAATGGACTACTACTCTGCTATAAAAAAGAATGAAATACTGCCATTTGCAACAACATGGATGGCCCTAGAGAAAATTATATTAAGTGAAATGAGTCAGGCACAGAAAGAGAAATATCACATGTTCTCATTTATTTGTGGGAGCTAAAAATATATAAATAAATACACAAACTGGGGCGGGGGGGAAGAAGAAACAACAAGTACAATTCCGTGAAGTTGATACGACAAGCAAACAGATATGAGGTTGTCAGGAGGGAGAAGGGAGAGCGAGGGGGAGGGAGGTCTCAGTTATGGGACACAATAATCACCACATTGTATATTGATAAAAGTAAATTAAATTAAAAAAAATTTCTACAGTGCAACATAAAAAAATATATATATATAAAATTAAAATATGGGAAGATATAAAGGGGTATTAAGGTAGTACTCACCTTTTAAATATTATACATATAGATTATAAAGTATAATCAGTAGCCTAATTAATGGATTATAAATTTTAATACATATATTCTGTATATTTTAATACCTTTGACAACTAAGTTTGACTGAAGGAAAAGGCAATCACTCTATGACTTATTAGAATCCCTTCCATCAGTATAATTCTATAAAGTGGCATTCTTTTTAGAACATGCAAGAAAATAAGCAAAAGATTAGCAGCAAAATCCAGCATAAGTGGATTAGCCATTTGAGCAGTCTTGAAGGTAATCCTTTTTATTTAGTAGAAAAACATGCTAAATGAGGAATTTATACATCTATGGTATTAGCTTTATTAACAAAAGGAAATTGATAATGGCAACGGTCTAAATGTCTTTTCTAGAATATTAACTTTATTTCAGTGTATGGGTGCAGGCAATGTATATGATCTATAAAAGTTAACCCTGTAAAACCTAAAATTTAATCATATTGCAACTTGTATGTACAGAGCAATTGCTGGTTCTTTATTTTGAATATAATTGACTGGAAGATCATGAGCCTCATGTTTGAGTTCAGGGTAAAATTTATTTCTGACCAACATACAAATTTGTCAGCTCCAATAATTTAAATTGTTGCTTTATATACTTTTAGTATTTGGAGGATATTTGTTCCTGCTGTTCTTTGAACTGGCATCTAAGGGAGTATAGAAAGGGCTTTTATGATCTCTTGATGTTGGAAACAGGTGAGACAAAGTCTTCTTTATGGCCCTCAGGTGTGAGTGGTTTGATGGCCTTTGAGAGGTGAGTGTTTATTCTGCTGGCATTCATGGTTGGTATCTGGCACTATCGTTAATGGATCTCCTTAAACTTGATTAGGCCTGATGGAAGCTCCTTGGAAGGCATGGCCTTTCTTTAGATCTAATGGGAATACTATTACAATCTGCATTTATCTCCTAGGACTAGAATATTTATTCATATAAATTTCAATTTAGGCTTTTTTTTTTTTTTTTCCAACTCAGCTTTTGAGTAAGTCTTGAACACATATAATTTAAGAATTATTCAGCTCCATCCCCGATGCCCAAACATACCACCTTCTTATCGCTGTTGTATTATCCATATTCTCTTGAATTTATTCTGTTTTATAGAACTAACAAGAACAGAGGTCTCTCTGAGTACCAAGACACACAGAAAAGGGATTTGAATCTTTTACCCCAAATCACAGGTATAGCAGGAGAAAGTATTATCTTATATCATCCCTTCTTACCACTCAAGCCCCATGGTTAATCCTGAATCTCAGACACATTATCTTTTTTCATATTAAACAACTTAAGATTTATTTTCCCAATTGTGTTTCCAGATTTACTAAAGAAGCATGTAAGTAAATTAAAACACATTGTCTTTGTTTGAAGATAG
Source organism: Galeopterus variegatus (assembly GCF_000696425.1). Taxonomy (NCBI): domain Eukaryota; kingdom Metazoa; phylum Chordata; class Mammalia; order Dermoptera; family Cynocephalidae; genus Galeopterus; species Galeopterus variegatus. The sequence goes on along the minus strand of NW_007733421.1, from coordinate 80,677 downwards.
CAAGTCTATTATCTTGCTAAAGACATCGCAATCCCATGTTCTTCAGCTTTAGAGTGATAACGTTTATAATTTATCTTCAGTAAGTAGAAGAGTACAAAGGAACATTAATTAAGAGTGACATTAAAATGTATCAGTTTGATATTTTCAATTACTCTCTCTCTATTGTAAATCATTCTGTCTCTGCAAAGTCTATCTTTAGGAATCATAGTCCCCCAGTAAAGTGGGAGCTAGATCTTCATCCCTAACCCCCTTTTTAATCTCGTTAGTACTGCAAGAAAACTCTTGATCAACCTGGTTATTGGGTTTCACCTTATACTTAACCAGGTCCCCAGAACAATGTTTTTCAGCATTAAGGTCATGATCCACTTTTATTTGTCAAAACGTTCAATTTATTTGGGTCAGGTGAAAAAAAAAGGAAGGAAGGAAGGAGAAAAGATTGAGAAAGAGAGAAAGAAGGAAAGAAAAGAAGGGAAGGAGGATGGGGGAGAAAAAAATTGGGAAATAAGGAGAGAAAACATAAAATAGGAATAGGATAAATAATTTTTTTGTTTCAGTCATACACATATTTGTGAATGAATGACTGTACTGTCATGTATAATGATATAAATGTATTTCTTAATATCAGTCATGGACAAATGATAATAATTTTAAAAACATTCTTTGAAAATTAGTGCCCTAGCACCAACCCCCTTCATTTCTAAAGGATATAAATTACATGAACGTGGCAAGTTTCTTTTTTTTTAAATATAGATTTCTCTTCCAGATGAGATTTTGTATAATATGTGCTTGTGTGTCTGTGTGTATGTGTGGAGAATAGGCATGACATTATGAGGGTTTTTACTTAAAAGCAGAAGGAAGGATTTCTGAGTCAGCATCTCAATCCCAATGCCTTTAGTTGTTCTCCCTCAGGTTTTGGTTTCAGGGTTTCAGTCTCAGTCTAACAGTCTGGCTTGAAAGGAATGCATGTCCTCCAGACTAGATTACAAGAAACACCATGGTATCTCGTTCTGGCTGCCTGGGACCTCTCAAGGTATCCTTGGCTACTGCATGATTAATTGTGTAGTTTCTTTCTGACCCTCATGTCTGATATCTTTCTTCAATTCACTGTCTTTATATAGTCCACAAATTAATTTAGCATGAAATGCCACTATTGGAATTGGACCTTTGTCACTGAGAAACTGTGGCCAAGATACATTTATGTAACATCAAGACAACCAAACAGGACGCTACGGTAATAGAAATACAATAACAGCTTACCTTTATTTTCCATCTGAGTATCATGTATCCTTTACATATAGCAATTATTCATTCAGAGATCTGGTTTCCTCTTCTTCATATTATGGGGCTCAAGACAATCTTGAACATCTATCATAGTTTGCTTTGTTTCTCAGCTAACCAGAAGTAACCAGTATGCAAAATTCCAGTGACTTAAAGCTAAGGACTTTCATAAAGAATGGTAGACTTTCCTCTTACCATATGCCACTCCTCCTAAAATCCCACAAACACAAAAAATAGGTTTGTATGCTTATAATAGGTTACATTGATTGGTGAAGCCATTACATTTGATAGTCAAGGTAAATAGTTCAATGGGGTTTCATAAGATACAAAAAAGACCTGTGGTGAATTAGCTGAAATGATCGGATAATAGCAATGCAGAGGGCCGGAGACCAGAAAAGTCCATAGTTTAGAAGTGGGTCTGGTGAAAAAAAAAAAAAAAAAAAAAAAAAAACACCCCAAAAAATGATACTAAACAGCAAGTCGAGAACACCAATCATGGATATCAAAAAATAAGGTAAAATGGGCAGACTGACATCAGAGTTTTCAACTCGTCAATGCAAAATTAGATGCAACCACAGGAATAAGGTAGTAGACATGTTACGGAAAAAAATGACATTTATTGAATGCTATGTTAGGGACAGGGTGTGGTATTTTTTACAGATAGTGTAGAAATTATTTTTCACTATGTGTGGTAAATTATTTCCCATTGCAGATGAATACACTGGAGTCAAAAACTTTCTGAAGTCCAGTTCTAGAATTTTCAACCTTATACCAGATATATCTACACCTAGACATATCTCAAGCTGAATGCAAAACTCTTCTTCTTCTGAATTTCCTTCACTTAACTAATTCTCTTACACTATTTTCTCTACTTTAATAGTAGGAAGTGGGAAAGCTGAATTAATCACACACTTGAAGTCATAGCCCATCCTTATTATTCATTAATATAGGATCCTCTTATTTGATTTTATCTTTTTCTTCTTCATCCTTGATCCTATTCCCTGTCTCCAATCCATACACCTATTTTCTTGTTTGATACATGTAAAGCTAGGGCTCACAGACCCCTTGAGTCTGTTGCACAGATTGGCTTACAAACCCTCCACACACAGGTCTGTGAGCTAGGTAATAGGAAAAAGAAGAAATGTTCTGGGAGCCATGTGTATAGGAAAAAGAATGGGTTTTATTCAGATCTAGGAGCAACTGTCCTAGTGGCTTCTCTGAGAGTTCCCAGAAGCACTGTGGCTCAGAGCTGTTAGTCTTCTATACTTAAGTCCACAACCCTGGACACCTGGGGGCCCATCCACAACCTACATTAAGTAGTAACAAGGAACACCTGAGGGTATTTACAGCAAATGCTCAGCAAGTTTCTGAACATCTGAGGGGCCCTGACATTTTCCTATTATTCCCCAAAATACATATCTTTAAAGGTGTATGTATATTTTAACATATTTAGTCTTATTTTTTTCATGTGTTTGAGTGTTTACATAAATTGTTGAATATAGTATGTTTTCAGTAAAGGGTAAGACCAAGAGCTAGAACTTGATGTCATCTTTGACTCTCCCTTCTCCCTTAGCACGTACCTTTCAGTCCTGTGAGTTCGTCCCTCAATAATCCTGGCAATTACACCATCCTCCTCTCTATTCTAAATGCTATGCCTTAGTTCTGGTCCTCCTTTCTTACGTGAGTACTATTAAGAACCCTGTAATTATTACAATTTTGCAATTACTTCTTCCCCCAATATTCCATCTCCCATTCATATCCATTCTCTAACACTCAATTAGGTTTGATGCTCTAAACAAATCTTAACTTGGAGATTCTTCTGCAGACAATTCACTGAAAGAGCGCTCTCCAGAGAAGGGAAATGGTGGATGCAGGGTAGAGCAGGAGAGAAAAGCTGAACCAGGATGTGGCCTCAGCTGAGGCCTCCCTTCAGCCTGATCCCTCAGGGTGTGGCTGAAGCATGAACTACTCCACACGGTCAGGGCCCGGCTCAGACAAGCCTTGTACACCTCCACCTCCAGTCAGTCAGTCGTCTTGACTATGGCATCTCTTGGGGAGTGAGGAACATAAGAACCCGGTGAGGCAGGTCATCAGAGCTGAGGGCAATTCTCTGAAGGGGAGCAGCTGTGAGCTATCAGTAGCTAACACTCACAGCAGTTTCTGCAGTTGAGAAGAACTAGGTTCAACTGCTGAGAAAAAGCTACCCGGGCAGAGCACCAACAACATCCACTATGCTGTCCAAGTAATTTTGTAAGACCCTTCACTCCCCCAATTACAATCCATCAGTGATTTCCTATAGGCTTCAACATTAATTACAAATTACATATCATGGCACACTTTTGTTTCATTTCAATGTATCCATCCTTACATTGTATTCATATGTATCTATTTTTTTTTAATTTTTAAAGAGCTATCCTCTCTGTATATTCATGTAGATGTATGCTTTTGAAAGAGATGGCTCCATCTTCAAAGAACAGTCTTTGAAGATTTGAATACCTAGGTGCCTAGTTAATTTCAGCTTTCTTAGACTAGCTAAAATTTTACTTCCTCCTAAATACCTAACCACTTTCCCAACGACCTAATGCCGCCTTGATCATAGCTCATAGTACTTTCTATAATTCCTCCTAACTTTCATATACTCTACTATAAGTATCGTCGCACTATTCCCTCACCTGACTAGTGACTACCTTATGAACAGAAACTGTGGCTTTTATGTCTTTATCATATATATTGACACATAAGAATTCAATATTTTTCTTAAATAAATGAAGTTTACAGGGTTAAAATGCTCAAGGTTAAAAAAAAATAATGCTTTGCCATGTTTTGAACTCAGTTCCATCAGATTCTAAAGTGTCCTCCCTCCCCAATAAGCTACAATTATTTGTTTAGCTACGATAAATAATTTGAGGTACAATAAGGTCTTTGGATTCTCACACTGTGCTATCTGAAGTTATGTAGTTCTGAATTTATTGGTAATATAAGCTTATCGCATGGATGTACATAGACACTTATGCTATATATTTGAAGTCGAGGATTCCGTTTGTGTTTCTATCTCTGACGAGTCCTCCTGGATCACATGCAGTTCAGCATGGCTGATGTACCAATGCTATAATTGTTTATTTTTTCCCTGATAATAAATTATGTTCCTAAGTAGGTCTCTTTCAACACCATGCTACAATCAATTATGGCTGCTATTTTGGTTTTTGTAGGATCTATGGCCCTACTTCTATTTATCTAGCTTTTTATCTTGTCTGTTTCCAAACTTCCACCCTATCCTTCTATCCTATAGTCCACAGAAGGGGTAAAGGATAAATTAACTTTCCTGTATTTTCTTCCATTTGTCCTTTTTCTATGATGTACTTGGAACAATCCCTTCAATTTGTTCATTTTCCTTCTCCTCATTAGCCCTTCAAAGATATTTCTACATACATATTACTTCAACTTCACTTACTCTATATTAGTTTTATGTGGTTAACATACACAGCGTAAATATATACAAAATGTAAATTTTCACAATTTCTCACTCAAATAGAACTATAAAATATCCACTATGGCTATCATGCTAGCACATAGCTCTTTACATAAAGAAGCTGATAGCCTTCGGTTAGACATAGTTAAGATGAATATTTTTGCCCTAGTTCTCTATGGAATATCTTATTTTTCATTCATGTTATCTGTAATCAACTGATATTTTTTTCTCTATGGAAAATTGATCTGAGTTAAAATGGTAATTTTCTTATGTCACTGCTTGGGTGCTCCCTTTATGCTCTCTGTCTGCAACTGCTGCCTCTTAGAACACAAATGGAGAGACTTCATCAGCCATAGCTATACGAGTATAGTTCTGTGCTGTATAGACCTGCATCTCATTCTATAAATCTTCTTAGGCTCCTGCTTTTGACAGAAAAAGAATAACTTCTAAGTTGAATTGTGCCAGAGCAAGTCTTCTTGACTTTTCAAAAGTCATTGATTCTAAGTAACTTCCGAGGTGTATACTTTCAGACATGCCTCTGGTGACAGCACCCTGAGGTTTTTCTTTTTAACAGTTTCATTTCCAATAGACCTGCACTACATCAGCACTGCTTAGAAAGGTTTTTGCTATCAAAGTGTTGATAGAAGTTTGAATCTGGTTCAGTATAGGTCACAATGATGACAAGTGGAAAGTAATGCAGTGATGAGCCCAGCATTAATTAGTGACAAGAGAAGCTGGGTAATATTACCTCTCTGTACTGAACACCTGTTTTGTTCAATCTACTACAATGCATGCACTTGCTCCTTTAATTGAGTTTCACTATGAAACATGTAGTGTTTCCGTTTCACAGATGAGGTTTAGCAAATTTGACAGTTTGTCCATGCACCTTGAGCTTGTACAAAATAGGGTATTATATGCCTCATCCCATCTCCTTAAACAAGCATTGAAGCTGAATTTTCTGTGACTAGTTTTCTTAACTTTCTATTTCCTTTATTTATCATGCACTTATATTTTGTCCACTATGTGCCAGGCACTGTTCTGAGAGCTTTAAAAATATATAAAGTATTTACTCTTAACAACCCTATAAGTTATGCATTATTATCCTCATTTAGAGAGTAGAAAACAAGAGCCAGAAATGTTCAGTAACTTGCCCAAGACCACACAGCTTCTGAATCCTTTCTTCTGAATACATAGACACATGTGAATAAATTTTAATGTTTAGTGAAATGTTGTGATATTATAATAAAGTTATTGCATTTTTGAAAATTTAGTTTTGTTTTAAAATAGATTTATATTCAGAAGTAGAAGTTTCTGTTTGAGCCCTAGCTATCAATTGCCCGTGCCTGGAAGATATTTACCTTTTAAAAGCCTCAGTCACTTTAACTGCCACTGCCACTATTTCCTTTTGGCAGCTACTAGACTTTGAGGCTAAGAAACTTGGTATTCATAATGGTTTCCAGGAGATATACATTAGAGACCCAATATATTTCATTGATGACACACGCCCCACTTCCTCAACATCCTTCACTCCAGCCAAGGCTGTATGTGACTGGAAGAAAGAAATACTCTGCAGCATCCCTGGAACTGTGGGCTGCTGACAAGGACTATTAACTAATTTAGATTTAAGTGTCTGTGGATTTGCTGGCTAGAGCTACTACAGTGGTACAATGAGATAATAAAGGTTTGCTTCTATCAGGGAGTCTCCTGTTCTGCCTGTGTCTCATATTTGTTCTCACTGGAACTTAATGCACTGGAAACTGTGTGTGTGTGCGTGTGTGTGTGTGTTTGTGTGTGAGAGAGAGAGAGAGTGTGTGTGTTTCTTTGCTTATTGTTTATAGGAACTCATGACATGGTTTAAATAAAATATAGATTTTATAGTATGCAATTGGGTGGATAATTTATTACATGTACAGCATTAAACATCAGAAAATTGTGTTATTATTGGTTACATGAGTTCTCTGCGATGTTATTTGGTGTGATGTTCTTCACATGAATTGCTCTGATGGTTTTTATATCTTGTCATTGCATGCTGATGGCAGTGTGCAAATAGGTTTGCCACACAGGAATTACCTGTCCCACAAGTTCATTTTCAATGGCATTCTAAAACTCAACCATCCTTGAAGGAGTTAAGGAAGATTTATAGAATCATTACAATGCAAATCCTTGGAAAGAAAAACCAAAAAAAAGAAAGAAAGAAAGAAAACACTGACCATATTCTGTAGAAAACAATACAAATTTCACTATTTTTTAATATATGGCATTTTTTGATTTAATTCTATAAAATAAATATCAAAATCAAATTCCATAAAATCAGATTTTAATGTCTTTTCCCCACATGTTAAACAATGGCTCCTGAGAAATCCTTGTAAGGAGATTATACTAGAAGTAATAAGTAATATATGTTTAAATGATAGAGATACCAACACATTACTCAGTATACAATGCAATGGTTTGCATTTAAAATTATCTGGATATAGGTTATCAAAAAAAAAAAACTTAGAAATTCTCCAATAACAATATTTGTAAGTCCACAGTTGTTTGACCATAGAGAACTAAAAATGCTGCTGAAAGAAAAACTATCCTCTCATTATATTTTTGGTTTAATGCACATATACATACACACATATATCAGAAAATACATATATGTGTACATACATATTTATATATAAACATTCTTAAACATTCTAGTCTCTTACATGTTAGTAATACCAATCATATATGGTGTTTCAAAAATATCAAAGACATTCTTTAAAAAAAACCATTTTAACTTTGCTTAAAGAAGAAAAACTCTCAAAAATCATTGTCTTATTTTCTTTCCTCGGCACACTGGAGCTGATTATGTATTTTTTATTACTTTTTGTCTACACACAGCATTTTATTATACATTACTTTCTATACTACAGGCATAAAGTAATGTTTATTATTATATTCCTGCATTTGGAAAGGATTGCAGATGCAATTTAAAGATCATTTAAGTAAAAGAAATATAATACAAAGAAGAATCTGATTGCATTCTAAAAAGCCTCAAAATGGAAATTCCTAGTATCAGAAGTTCAAAATAGAGCTTATTAAAATCCATTTAGGATATAATTTGATATTAGTGGCTTATGAATGTGTAATAGATTGTTAGATCTTTGAGGGTAGTGGTTGAATCTTATATATCCATTAAGGGCTATAACTTCTTGCATATTATAAAGGCTTATAAAATGTTTATTAAATAAACTCAGTGCTTTGGGCAAAAATCTCCCATTGATTTTCTCTGAAAATATATATATTAATTCCACTTCCTTCACTTTCTTTTCATCTCTTCTGTCCTAATCCCACACTGTAAAGATAATAGCCCTTTTCATACTTCAAGTTCTTTCTCTTGCAACACACAAGCTATTTTGCCACTCTTTCTAAATCTTTATAGATCTAAACATTTTGAAGTACAGTTTAAAAATTTCCCAGAACTTCTAAGGTGTTGTTTAGATCTTGTGTTTCTCTATTGACTTTTTGCCTAGATGATCTGTCCAATGTTGAGAATGGGGTGTTCAGATCCCCAGCTATTATGATATTAGTGTCTATCTCATTATTTAGGTCTAATAGTGTTTGCTTTATAAATCTGGCTGCTCCATTGTTTGGTGCATATATATTTATGATTGTTATGTCTTCTCGATGGATAGAAACTTTAATCATTATATAGTTGCTTTCTTTATCTCTTTTTATGGTTTTTGGTATAAAGCCTATTGTATCTGATGGAAGAATAGCTACGCCACCTCATTTATCATTTCTATTTGCATGGTATATCTTTTTCCATCATTTCACCCTTAGTCTATGTGTATCTTTACAGGTGAGGTGAGTCTCTTGAAGGCAGCATATTGTTGGGTCCGTCATTTTAATCCACTCAGTCAGTCTGTGTCTTTTGAGTGCAGAATTTAATCCTTTTACATTTAAAGTTATTATTGAAAGGTGTTGATTTACTCCTGACATTTTATTGATTTTAGTTTAGATGTCTTAAATATCTCTTGTTACTTTATTTCTGATTTTATGTTTGTCTTCTGTGTTTGTTGGTTTCTTGAGGTAGTATCTAAAATATTTTTTCTCTTTATTGTTAGCATTTTTGTTTTACTGGTGGGTTTTGTTCTTTCTTGAGTATTCATGGCAGTGATGGTTGCTTTTCAATTACCAAACCTAGTGCTTCCTTGAGAATTTCTTAACAGGCTGGTCATGTGGTAGTGAACTCCTGCTGCTTTTGTTTGTCTAAGAAATACACTATTTGTCCTTCATTTTGCAAGGATAGCCTTAATGGGTAAAGTATTCTTGGCTGGCAAATTTTGTTCTTTAGTATTTTGCACATATCATCCCATTCTTTTCTGGCTTTTAGGGTTTCTGATGAAAAGTCTGATGTTCGTCTGATTGGGCCTCTCTTATAGGTGACTTGACACTTCTCTCTTGCAGCTTTTAAGATTATCTATTTGTCTTTAAGTTTTGCCAGTTTGACCATAATATGTTTTGGAGAGGACCTTTTTGGGTTGAATATGTTTGGGGATCTTTGGACCAACTGAATCTGAAATCTGTGCCTTTTCCTATACCTGGGGAGTTTTCTGCTATTATTTTTTGAATATGTTTCAATGCCATTTCCTTTTTCTTCCCCTTCTGGAATACCCCTGATTTGGGTATTTGAATGCTTAAGGTTGTCTGTTATGTCTCTTAGATTTTCTTCAATATTTTAAATCCTCTTTTCTATTTTTTGGTCCACCTGTGTTAACTCAAACAGCCCATCTTCAAGGTCAGAAGTTCTCTCTTCCGCTTGTTCTAGCCTTTAGTAAGACTTTCTGTTGTGTTTTTTTTTAATTTGTTGATTGAATCCTTCAGCTCCACAACTCTGCTACATTCTTTTTAGGGCATTGATTTCTCTGTAAATTTATTCTTTCAGGTCCTGTATATTTTTTTCTCATTTCATTGTGTTGTCTAACTGACACAGATCAACAGAATAGAATAGAGAACCCAGAAATCAACCCATACATCTACAGCCATCTGATCTTTCACAAAGAAACCAAGTATACAACTGGGAAAGAGACTGCCTCTTCAGCAAATGGCACTGGGAAAACCAGATATTCACATGTAGGAGAATGAAACTAGACCCATACCTCTCACCATATATCAAAATCAACTCAAAATGGATTAAAGAATTAAATATACATCCTGAAACAATAAAATTCCTTAAAGAAATCATAGTGGAAACATTACAAGAAGTAGAAGTGGGTACAAACTTCATGAATATGACCCCAAAAGTACAGGTGACAAAAGGAAAAATAAACAAATGGGACTGTATCAAACTAAAAAGCTTCTGCACAGGAAAGGAAACAATCAACAGAGTGAAAAGACAACCTACAGAATGGGAGAAAATATTTACAAACTATACGTCTGACAAGGGATTAATATCCAAAACATGAAAAGAGCTCGAACAACTTTACAGAAAAAAAAAAAAAAAGAAAAAGAAAATTAAAAAATAGGCAAAGGAGCTGAATCGGCATTTCTCAAAGGGAGATGTATGAATGGCCAACAGACACATGAAAAAATGTTCAACATCACTCAGCATTCAGAAAATGCAAATCAAAACCACTTGAGATACCATCTGACTCCAGTTAGGATGGCTAATATCCAAAAAACTGAAAATGATAAATGCTGGTGAGGTTACAGAGAAAAAGGAACTCTCATATACTGTTGGTGGGACTGCAAAATGGTGCAGCTTTTATGGAAAATAGTATGGAGTTTCCTCAAACAATTACAGATAGATCTACCATATGACCCAGCTATTCTACTGCTGGGACTATACCCAGAAGAATGGAAATCATCATACTGAAGGGATGCCTGTACTCCCATGTTTATTGCAGCACTATTTACAATAGGCAAGAGTTGGAACCAGCTGAAATGTCCATCTTCAGATGAGTGGATATGGAAACTGTGGTATATCTACACAATGGAGTATTACTCTGCTATAAAAAAGAATGAAATACTACCATTTGCAACAACATGGATGGCCCTAGAGAAAATTATATTTAGTGAAATGAGTCAGGCATAGAAAGAGAAATACCTCATGTTCTCACTTATTTGTAGGAACTAAAAATAAATAAATAAATAAATACACAAACAAACAAATGGTGTGTGGGGGGGGAGAAGACAGCAATCACAACAATTCCTTGAACTTGTTAAGACACATGAACAGATATGATGTAGTTGGGGGGGAGGAGAAGGAGGAGGGAAAGAGGAATGGGTAAAGGGACATGAAAATCAAGTACAATCTATATTATGAAATTAAAATAAAACAAAACAAAGCAAAACAAAAAAAGAACTAATAAAAAAAAAAAAAACAGAAAACATTTCCCTCAACTTCATATTGTCTACAGGAGTCTAAATTCCTTAATACAGATTTTCATAGCAATAAAATCCTTGCCCTAATTCATTTTCTTAGACCTCTTTCGTTTCAATACTCCCTTCTTCACCACTCTTCCCCAATCTCTTTCTTGTATTTCTTAGTGAGCCTAAAATCCTTTACACATCAAACTTTCACTGAATATTTCATATATGCCCCAAACTATACTAAGCGATAAGGATGAAAATATAAATAAGGCACAGTCTTTATTTGTATATCTGTTTGACTCTTTCATATTCTCTTCTGTCCCTTTCAGACTAGTGAAATTATACTCATTTTTTATGAACTGCCTTTTCATGAAAGACATTTCCAAATGTCACAAAAATAACTAATTATTTTTGTCTCTGTATTCTCATAAAACTTTACCCACATTTCTGGCACAACCCTAACAATTATGAGATATGTTTAGATATATACATTCATTATTTTCATAATTTTGATGTCTTTGAGATCAGGAACCATATTTTACTCATATTTGTATTCCTAGCAGAAAATATTGTTGTTACATGTAATATATAATCAATAATTCTTTGACTGCAAATTGTATTTAAAAATATCATAAATATAAATGTTTGTGGCTCATTTGAACTAATCTCTTCTCCTGCCACCACCCCAAAAATTGATCTCTGAAATTGTATAAAATAATGTGTGTGTGTGTGTGTGTGTGTATATATATGTATATATATATAGACATAGAAATAGAAACATCTGTCATCACACCAAAAAAATTTAGCAAATGCCGATCTTAGTAACAGTTTATTTATTTATTTATTTATTTATTGCTCTCTAGGGTTGTATCTATTAAGCTTTATTTTTTTAAAACTTTTTACTGAAACATATTGATTCACATACTTGTGAGGTATATAGTTATATTTCAACACATATATACAATGTGTGCTGATCTATTCAGGGTAATTAGCTTATTCATTACTCCAAAACTTAATCATTTCTTTGTGATGTGTACATTTGATCTATCTTCTAGTCCTTTGATTATATGCAGTAAAACATTACTGATTATAGATTTCTGGGTTAACTGTACATCAGTAGGACTTATTTTTCTTATCTCACTGTACTTTTATGTCCATTAGTCAGCCTTTCATGTTCCCTCCTCCTCCTCCCTTTCTTGACTCTAGTGACCATAGTTCTTCTCTTCCCTTCTACTATTTCTACTTATTATTATTTGTTTTTGTTTGATTGTTTTGTTTTACTCTCTTTTTTTAGCTTCCACATATGAATAAGAACGTGTGGTATTTCTCTTTCTGTGCCTGGCTTATTTCACTTAACATAATTTTCTCTAAGCTCATCCATGTTACTGTGAATGGCAGAATTTCATTCTTTTTTATGACAGTAGTATCCCATTGTGTGTGTGTACACCATATTTCCTTTATCCAATCATCTGTCAAGTGGACATTTAAGTTGGTTCTATATCTTGACTATTGTGAACAGAGCTGTGATAAATGTGGAATTTCTGTTATCACTTCACAATGATGATAATTTCCATTCCTTTTGGTATTTAGCCAGTAGTGAGATTGCTGGGTTATATGGTAGTTCTATCTATAATTGCTTGGGAAACCTCCACACATTAGTCTGTACTAATTTACAACCCCACCAAAAATGTATAAGGGTTCTCCTTACCTCCAAATCCTTGCCATCATTTTTTATTTTCTGCCTGTTTGGTTGTCCTGACCCGTGGGATAGTCAACGCAGACCCTGGAGGGGGGAGTGGGAATTGGATGGGACAAGAGATGTGAGAAATGGAGACAAGACAGTATTCTGATCAAGTCTTGTTTATTAGCCAGAAGGTCAGAGATTATATAGACAGCAAGAGGGAATCAGCAGATAAGGAAGTATGCAGATGTTTTCTGGGAAAAAGCACAGGGCAAATTGTTCTGGGAAATGGAACATTTCTCAGCTATCTAAAGCAAAGCAGCGGTGATCTACGCCTAGGGCTGTGCAAGCAGTAAGAAGGAGAAAATGGCAGAAAGGTCACAGCATTTATATCTTTAGTGCCAGAGGGCTATTGGCAGGGCTTCATGACCCTGGGCAGGCTATGACCGGGCTCTTTGGCCCCGGACATTTGGTAATTGCCATTCTAACTGGGGTCAGGTGATATCTCAGTGCGGTTTTGATTTTCATTCCCCTGATGATTAGTGATATGGAACATGTTTTTACAAACCTGTTGGCTGTTTGTATGTCTTCCTCTGAGAAATGTCTATTGAGCTCCTTTGCCTATTTTTTTTTTTCGTTAAATTTTTATTTTGTCAATATACAATGTATATGATTATTATGGCCCATCACCGACACCTCCCTCCCTCCTCCCTCTCTCCCCTCCCCCCCAAGAATGTCCTTTCCGTTTGCTTGTTGTAACAACTTCAAAAAGGTATAGTTGTTATATCTTCTCCCCCCCCCCCCGCCCTTTTTTTTTTTTTTTTTTTT
>NW_007733421.1:54356-67066 GCF_000696425.1 Galeopterus variegatus | reverse complement strand
TGTGTGTGTATGTGGGTGAATTAATTTGTTTATTTTTTAGCTCCCACCAATGAGTGAGAATCCTTTGCCTATTTTTTAATGGGTTATTTGTTTTTTTGCTATTGAGTTGTTTGAGTTCCTTGTATATTCTGGAAATTAGCCTCTTGTTGGATGCATAGTTTGCAAATATTTTCTCCCATTCTGTAGGTTGTTTCTTTGCTCTTTTGATTGTTTCCTTTGCTGTGCAGAAGAGTTTTAGTTTGCAACAGTCCCATTTGTTTATTTTTACTTTTGTTGCTTGTGCTTTTGAGTCTTACTCATAAAATATTTGCCTACTCATATGTCCTGGAGTGTTTTCCCTGTGTTCTCTTCTAGAAGTTTTATAGTTTCATGTATTATATTTCAGGCTTTAATCTATTTTGAGTTGGTATTTTTATATGGTGAGAGAGAGGGTTCTAGTTTCATTGTCCTACACATGGACATCCAGTTTTCCCAGCACCATTTATTGAAAAGATTATCCTTTCACTAATGTCTGTTTTTAGCAAAGATCAACTGTCTTTAAATACATGGGTTTATTTCTGGACTTTCTATTCTATTCCATTGGCCCACATATATATTTTATGCCAGTACCATGTTGTTTTGGCTACTATAGTTTTATAGTATAATTTGAAGTCAATACATCCTGCTTTACTCTTTTTCCTTAGGAGTGCTTTGGTTTTGAGGGATCTTTTTTTGTTCCATATGAATGTTAGAATTACCTTTTCTATTTCTGTGAAAAATGTCATTGGTAATTTGATAGAGATTGTGTTGAATCTTTAGATTGCTTTAGGTAATATGGATATTTTCACAACGTTAATTCTACCAATCCATGACCATGGATTGTCTTTCCATTTTTGTGTGTCTTCTTTAATTTCTTTCATCAGTGTTTTGTTGTTTTCATTGTAGAGCGCTTTCACCTCCTTGGTTAGATTTATTCCTAGGTATTTTTTTTTTTTAAAGATGACCGGTAAGGGGATCTTAACCCTTGACTTGGTGTTGTCAGCACCACGCTCACCCAATGAGCTAACTGGCCAACCCTATATGGGATCCGAACCCGTGGCCTTGGTGTTGTCAGCACCGCACTCTCCCGAGTGAGCCACGGGCCGGCCCTATTCCTAGGTATTTTATTTTTTTGGTAGCTATCATAAATGGGACTGCTTTCCTGATTTCTTTTTCTGCCAGTTCATTGTTGGTGTTAGAAATGCAACTGACTTTCATGTACTGATATACAAAATATATCCTGCAACTTTACTGAATTTGTTTACCAGCTCTAAGAGTTTTTTGGTAGGGTCTTTAGGTTTTTCTATATATAAGATCATTTCATCTGAGAACAGGGACAATTTGACTTTATCTTTTCCAATGTGGATGCCCTTTACTCCTTTCTCTTGCTTGATTTCTCTGGCTAAAACTTCTAGTACTATGTTAAATATGAGTGGTGAGATTGTTTCTCCCTTTCTGAGAACAAGCTTTCCAATTTTCCCCATTCAGGATGATGTTAGCTTTGGGTTTGTCATATGCAGCTTTTATTGTATTAAGATACTTTCCTTGTATACCTAACTTCTTGAGAGTTCTTCTCATAAGGGATATTGAATTTTATCAAATGCTTTTTCTCTGTACATTGAGACACTCACATGGTTTTTATCTTACTTTTTTTTTTTTTTTTACCTCTATGCTTTCAGTTTCTGTTTTGTTTTGATAGCTGACAAATATGAGGATCCAAACCTTTGACCTTGGTATCAGAAACACACTCTTCTAAATGAGCTAACTAGCCAGCCCTTATCTTGCATTTTGTTGATGTGGGGTACCACATTTACTGTTTTGCTCATGTTGAACCATCCTTGCATCTTTGGGATGAATCCTACTTGATTATAGTATATAATCTTTTTGATGTGCCATTGAATTGTTTCTGCTAGTGTTTGGTTAAGAATTTTTGTGTCTAGCATCATCAAGGATATTGGCTTGTAGTTTCTTTTCTTTTTTGTTATGTCCTTGTCTGGTTTTGGTATCAGGGAAATGTTAGCCTTATAGAATAAGTTGTAGGGAATACATTCTTTAGTCTTCTGGGATGGTTTGAGAAGAATTAGTATTAAATTTTCTTTAGAAGTTTGGTAGAATTAGCAGTGAAGACTGGGCTGTTTTTGGTGGGAGATTATTGATTACTTATTCAATGTCTCTACATATTATTGATCTGTTCAGGTTTTCTCTTTCATCATGGTTCAGTCTTGGAAGAGTGTATGTGTCCATAAATTTATCCATTTCCTCTAATATTCAAATTCGTTGGCATATAGTTGTTCATAGTAATCACTAATGTTCCCTCTCTTTATTTGGAATCATTTGTACTGTCTCCTTTTTCATTTCTGATTTTCAACATTTGGATCTTTTCTTGGTTAGTCTACCTAACGGTTTGACAATTTTATCTTTAAAAAACCTCAATTCATATTTTAATTTAACCCTAACACTACATCTATATAAAATACTTTATTATCAAATATATAAAGGAGATACCTATAAAAACCATCATGAAAAGTCAAATTAGTCATGTAAACAGAAACTCCTGATGAAAACTTCAATTTGATTTTAATAATAACTGATGTACCTATAGATATATAATATTGATAAATGATTATGTAAGCCATATTTTCTTGGGGTCAAGATCCAAACTGCTAAAGAGAAACTGTCACAGGATAACATTTTTTTTCTTGAGACATACATTTACTCTTGTTGATTTTACCTAAAATTAATTTTATGGTGTTCTTTGACAGAGATACTCATAATTTGAGAATATTAATTGGCATTTGTATTATTGTGGCATAATCTGTGAATGCTGTTTTGTTATTTTAGGATATTTTGAATGTTTTATCTACTATAAACCGTGCCCAAATGATCAATTTTGAAAAAGAGTCTTTTCAAATTATTAATACATAGAATATGTATATAGTTTCTTGTCCCCAAAGACACAATAGCTTATATTATATATTAAAAAAAACTAGTTCCATGGTTAAATTGTCACTTCTACAAAATGTAACCAACTTCGACACACAAGTGGCAAGAATATAAACTTTTGACATTTACTCCATGCTACATGAAATGAAAATAAAGGTATATTTTGAAGGACATTGGCCTATGGCATAAACAATGGAAAAGGAAATAATAAAAACATCCCTTTAGTTAGGTTTATGCCCATTTATTAAATAAATGTAGGAGAGACGAGTTACATCAAAATTATCCAACAATATTTACTTAATCTAACAAGAGCAAAACTGAGCACAAAATAATCAAAGAATCCATTTAGCTCATTAGAGACTGCTATAAGAGTCCTCATGCTGAACTAAAAATACATAACATTGAGAGAATAAGCACAGTAGAGTGGTTATAAAACACTTTTATTGTGGCACATTAACATTTACATTGTTATCCAGTACACACAAACACATCTACATATATAGATACACATGGAATGGTTTGGGGAGGAGAGAAATAGAAAGTTATTCATTTTCAGTATGTACAGCAAGGAAAGCTCCAGAAGAAATATAGTATTGAACGAGGAATTGCACCAAAATATCAGACCACTTGTTCTTTTTTTCTTCTACTTCTCATTCTCATTCACTAGTTCTTCCTTCTTTTCTTTTCCACACAATATTGAATTGTGAGTTCTCCAGGGTGCAGTGGTAATGATCATTTTTCTCTGAACTTAATGCCTGAGTTACCTTATCCATGTCCACATTTTATATATCACCTCTTAAATGTTGACCAAAAAATTTCAATCTCTAGACAATTTTTTTTCCTAGACTCTACACACACACATATATAGAGAATTACATGTGTCACATTCTACCTGGATTCTTTAAGTAACCTCAGATATAACCTGTACCAAACAAAAATCATTTTGGCCTTCTCAACCTACAGCTTAACCTCCCCCATATCCATAACTGAGACCACCACTTATTCAGTTGCTTCAACCAAATCAGCCCAATGTGACTCCAGAGTTATTCAGAATGTTTTTAAGGACTTTAATTTTTAGAGCAGTTTTATATTCACAGAAAAATTGAGAGGAAGTAATATCAATACTCCATATACTCCCTTCTGCCACACATGGATAGTCTCCCCCATTATTACCATCCCACACAAGAGTAATAAATTTGTTACAGTTGATGACCCTATATTGAAACGTCATAATTATCCAAAGTCCATAGTTTACATTAGGATTCCTCTTGGTGCTGTACATTCTGTGGGTTTGGACAAATTTATATTGGCATATATTTATCACTATAGTATCATATAGATATGATACTCTAAAATTCCTCTGTTCGGCCTATTCATCCCTCCCTCCTCCCAACCCCTGACAACCACTGATCTTTTTATTGTCTCTATACTTTTGCTTTTTCCATAATGTAGCATATAGTTGGAACCATAAGATATTAGCCTTTTCAGACTGGATTCCTTCACTCAGAAATCATTATTTACATTTTCATGGCTTGACAGCTCAATTATTATTAAATTGAATAATAGTCCTTTTTTGCACGTACCACAGTTTTTTCATCCATTTACCTCTAGAACATCTTGGTTGCTTCCAAGTGTTACTAATTGTGAATAAAACTGATATAAACATCAATCTACAGGGTTTTGTGGATGTGTTTTCAACTCCTTTGGGCAAATGCCAAGATAGTTTGGTAAGAATATGTTTTGTTTCATAAGAAGCTGTCAAATTGTCTTCCAAAATCCCTGTACCACTTTGCATTTCCACCAGCAATGAATGAGAGTACCTCTTGCTCCATATCTTCTCCAGCATTTGGTGTTGTCAGTGTTCAGGATTTTGGCCATTATAGTAATATATAATAATACATTATTCCATTTCTGTTTCTTATAACAGAATACACAAAACTGGGTACTTTGTAAGAAAATGAAATTTATTGCTTACCATTTCAGAGGCTGGGAAAGCCAAAGTCCGGGGAGCATATCTGGTGAGGGTCTTGGTGGTGAAAGTGACCCAGGGGTCTCACATGGCAGAAATGGCAAAGCAGAGAGAGGTAGAGACTCTCATGTGCTCTCCTTTTAAAGCCCTCAGGACCATGTCACTGATCATCATTATTAATCCATTCACTATGGCATGGTCCTACAATATAATCACTTCTTCAAGGTCCCACCTTTCAATTATCATAATAGGATTTCCCACCCTCTTTACACTGTCACAGTGGGGACTAAATTTTGGGGAGACATCAATCCACAGCATTTCACCTCTGGCCCCTCAAAACTCACTTCCTTTTCATATACAAATACATTCATTTCATCCTCATAGCCTAAAAGTCTTAACTTGTTTCATCTCAAAAGTCCAAAGGTCAAAGTACCATCTCTAAATCAAAACAAGTTTTCTACTGCCAGGATACAATGGTGGGACAAGCACAGATACATATTCACATTCAAAAGGGGAGAAATAGGCCAAAAGAAAAGGGTAATAGGTCCTAAGCAAGTCCAAAACCTGGAAGGGCAGGCATTAAATCTCAAAGCTGGCGAATCATGTACCTTGACTCCATGTTCAACATCCTCTGCACTCTGGTGTGGCAGCTGGGTCTCCAAGTCCTTGGGAAGCTCTGCTTCTGTGGCTTTCCTGGTCTAAGGCTATGCTTCAGTTCTCCCAGTCTGGCACTGCATCTTGGTAGCTCCATAATTATGGGGTCTCCATGGCAGCCCCACTCCCACGGCTCCAATAGGCCTGGCCTTCCTGGAGTTTTTCTGCTAATTCTGACCCAGCATTTCCTCTTGACATTGCTCTAACAAAGACACCATTTGGTGACTCCACCCATGTGACAGATCACTTCCTACGCCCCCAGACTTTTCCATTGAAATAGGAGTGGAGGCTCCCAGGCCTCTTAGGCTCTGGCATTCTGTGAACCGGCAGATCTAACATCACATGGACACCATCAAAGCTTTTGGCTTGTAGTTTCCACAGCTGTGGGTCTAGCCATGACTGGATCCAATTTAGCTACAGCTGGGGCAGCCAAAGCAGATGGGGTGCTGGTGTGAGGAGGAGCATCCCGAGGTGGCCCTCGGCAGCAAGTCTGTGGAAGGCACCTCGGGCCTTTTCCCCAAGACCATTCTGTCTTCATAGGCTTCTGGGCCTGTAATGGAAGAGGCAGCCTCTGAAACGCCTTCAAGGTCTGTTTTCCCTTCTCTTGAACTTACTTCTGTACTAGTCTCCTTAGCAAACAGTCGCTGGGCTATGCCATTGCTTTTTTTTTCCTGAAGATGCTCTCCGCTTCTCTACCACATGGCCAAACTGCAGATTTTGTATATCTTTATGCCCTGCTTCCCTTTTAAATTCTGACTTTATGTCATGCCTTTGCTGCCATAACTTAGCACAGGATGTTGCAAGTAGCCTTGCAGCTTCCTGAATGTTCTGCTGCTTAGAAATTTCTTCCTCTATGGGTCAGCATCTTTAAGTTTCACATTCCATAAAACTTTTGGGCATAAACAGAATGCAGCCAAGTTCCTTGCCAGTTCATAGCAAGGGTTATTTTTGCCCCAGTTTTTAATAAGTTCCTTCTCATTTACATCTGAAATCCTCTCAGAATGGCCTTCACTATCCATATTTCCATCAACATTCTCACCACCATTTAACCAATTTTTAAGAAATCCAAAATATCCCTGATTTTCTTGTCTTTGAAGCTTCCACCCGCAGCTAGGCTTTTTCTTGCTTGTTCCTTCAAATTCTTCCAGCCTCTTCTCAACACTCAGTATTAAAGCTGCTACAACATTTTTAAGTATTTGTTATAAGCAACACCCCATTCTCAGTACCAATATTCTGTACTGGTCTGTTTCTGTTACTTACAGCAGAATACACAGAACTGGACACTTTGTAAGAAAATGTAATTGATTGCTTACAGTTTCAGAGGCAGGGAAGTCCAGAGTCCAGGGAACCCATCTGGTGAGGGTCTTAGAGGTGGCAAAAGTGACCCAGGAGTCTCACATGACAAAAATGGCAGAGCAGAGAGAGAGAAAGACTCTTGTGTGCCCTCCTTCTAAAGCCCTCAGAACCACACCACTGACTTCCAGTATTAATCCCTTCACTACGGCATGGTCCTACAGTCTAATCACCTCTTCAAGGCCCCACCTTTCAATTATCATAATAGGATTTCCACCCTCTTTACACTGTCACAGTGGGGACTAAGTTTTGGGGGGATATCAATTCACAATAATAGCTATATCTCATTGTTGTGTTAGTTTGCATTTCCCTAATTATTTGTGATGTGGAGCATCTTTTCATAAGATTATTTGCCATCTTTGTATCTTTGGTCAGGTGACTCTTAAGGCCTTTGGTCCATTTTTTAAATAGGCATGTTTATTTATTGTTGAGCTTTAATAGTTCTTTGTATATTTTTGAGACCATTCTTTACCAGATATATCTTTTGCAAATATTTTCTACAAGTCTGTTACTTGTCTTTTTTATTCTACTGGCAGTATCCTTAACAGAGCATAAATTTTATATTTTAATTAAATCAAGTTTACAAGTTTGGTCTTCCACGGATGATGCCTTTTGTGTCACATCTAAAAATCCATCATCAAACTCAAGATTATAGAGAGATTTTCCCTCTGTTAGCTCCTAGAAATCTCAAAGTTTTGTGTTTCAAATGCAAGTCTGTGATCCTTTTTGTGTTAATTCTTGTGAAGAGTATATGGTCTATATTGAAACTCACATTTTTGTGTGTGCTTGTCCAGTTTTTACAGCACTATTAGTTGAAAAGACTATCTTCTCTCCAATGTATTGCTTTTAATCCTTTGGCAAAGATCAATTGACTGTACTTACTGGTGTCAGTTTCTGGGCTCTCTCTTCTGTTCCAAAGATGTATGTCTCGAATTTTTATTTTTTTGCAGGCTTAAAATTAAGATAATTTATTATATATAAATATGGAATACAAAGTTGCTTTTCAGTAGATGTGTACAATGTGTCAGATCAGGATAGTTATTCATCTTGCAATACAAAATCCTTCTTTGTGTTTCTTTACCAGTTTCTTGTTAACCCTCCCTTTCCTTCCCTTTTCTACCTCTAGTACCCACAGTTATTTTCTCTCCTTCTAATAGTTCGACATGTTAGTTATTATTATTGTTGTTTCTTTATCTCCCTTTGTCTCTTTTTATTGTTTATGTGTTTATTTATGGATTAAGCTCCCACTTATGAGTGAGAACATGCAGTATTTCTCCTTCTGCACCTGGATTGTTTCACTTAGCATAATTTTCTCCAGGCTCATCCATGTTGCTGTGAATGGCAGAATTTAATTCTTTTTTATGGCTAGTAGTATTTCATTGTGTACATATATTCTACATTTCCTTATCTGGTCATCCATCAATGGACATTTAGGTTTGTTCCATAGCCTGGGTATTGTAAATAGAGCCATGATAAACATGGGAGTGCAGGTATCCTTTCAACATGATGATTTTCATACTCTAGTTATATACCCTGTAGTGGGATTGCTGGATCATATGGTAGTGCTATCTGTAGTTGTTTAAGGAACATCCATATTGTTCTCCATAATGGCCATACTTACAGTCCCAATAACAGTGCAGGATGGTTCCCCTTTCTCCACATCTTCACCAACATTTGTTGTTCTCTGTCTTTTTTGTAATAGCTAGTCTAACTGGGGTGAGGCAATATCTCAAAGCAGTTTTGATTTCCATTTCCCTGGTGATTAGTGATATTGAGCATTTTTTCACATACCTATTGGCCATTTGTATGTCCTCCTTTGAGAAATATCTTTTCAGTTTACTTGCCCAAATTTTAATTGGATTATTATTTTTTTACTGTAAAGTTGTTTGAGCTCTTTGCATATTCTGGATATTAATCGTTTGTCAGACAAGATAGAATACTTGGGAAAACTTTTCTGTGGAAGTGGCATTTGTACAGAAACCTTAATAATGGCAAGGTGCAAGCCAATTGAAACATCTTGGAAACAGGCTTCCAGGTGGGGAACCAGCTGCTGTACCGTATATTTTCTCCCATTCTGTAGGTTGTCTTTTCACTCTGTTGATTGTTTCCTTTCCTGTGCAAAAGCTCTTTAGTTTGATATAATCCCATTTGTTTATTTTTTCTTTTGTTGTCTGTGCTTTGGGGTCTTATTGATGAAGTGTTAACCCAGCACTACATGGTGGAGTGTTTTCCCTATGGTCTTTTCTAGGACTTTAAAGTTTCAGGTCTTATATATAAAGACTCTCAACAAATTAGGAATAGAAGAAAGTTATCTTAACATAATAAAAGCCATATACTACATCATCCTGAATGGGGAAAAGATGAAAACTTTTCCTTTATAAACAGGAACAGGACAAGGATGCCCATTCTCATCATTCCTATTTAACATAGTATTGGATGTACTTGGCAGAGTAATCAGACAAGAAAAAGAAATAAAGGGCATCCAAATAGGAAAAGACAAAGTCAAATTGTCCCTGTTTGCATGACATGATTCTTTATACAGAAAACCCAAGAAACTCCACCAAAAATTTCTTAGAGCTGATAATCAAATTCAGTAAGGTTGCAGGGTGCAAAATCAATATACAAAAATCAGTAGCATTTTTAAATTCCAACAAGGAACTAGCCGAAAAAGAAATTAATAAAGCAAGCCCATTTATAATAGTCACCAATAAAATAAAATTTCTAGGAATAAATCTAACCAAGGAGGTGAAAGGTCTCTACAATGAAAACTACAAATCACTGATGAAAGAACTTAAAGACGGCAACAAAAAAAGGAACGACATTCGTTGTTTATGGGTTGGAAGAATGAACACAGTGAAAATGTCTGTACAACTCAAAGCCCATCTATAGGTTCAATGAATCCCCCATCAAAATATCAATGAAATTCTTCACAGAAATAGAAAAAACAATCCTAACATTCATATGCAACAGCAAAAGACCCCAGAGAGCCAAAGCAATCCCAAGCCAAGTGTCTTTTTTTTTTTTTTTGCCAATACCACAGTGTCTTAATTACTATAGTTAAAAAATTTTTGATATCTAAGATTTAAATTATTTCTTATTGTTTTAAGTGTTTTGTGTCATTGCAATGTTGTCCGAAAATGAGGAGGAATGTTTTTTGTTGTTGTTGTTTAGAAATTATTCAAGTTTTCTTTAACTTGACATATTATAAATTAGGTAATGACAATTTGCACAATACTCACAGGTGTTTGGAAAAACTAATAGTCACCATCTATCTTAATCCTAACAGATTAGGAAGAAAGGAAGAGGTGGGAGGGGAGAGAGAGAGAGAGAGAAAGCAACTTGAATAGCAACTAGAATACTTTGGCACTGCAAAATGGTTTATAATTAAACCTAAAAATTTCCATGCCAGCTGGAGAAAATTATGAAAAAATCAGAAAGAATTTATCAAATACTTAATTGACTACCATGGAGAAAACATGACTGATAAAAAGTTAGAGGAACCAATAATGGAATCTACAGAGAGTATTATCCTACATACAAAATGTCTACCCTATAATTATCAATAATTGAAAATAGTATGCTTCAGGTTAACATTGAGTACATGGAATTCTACTTTCCTGTTTGGTGTTAGAATTATACTCTGTGGAAGATGCAACTTACCATGTGTCAACACAAAATTTCATTTTACACACGTTTATTATGCTCTATATGCAAGGCAGTCTTTAGGCCCAGGAAAAATTTAAACAAAGGTAATCTCAGATCCATCAAGGAGTGTAGTGCTATTGAAAAGACACAAGAAATAAACAAATAAATTCATAAAATAAATAAAATCATCTCAGCTTGTGAATATATTTTTGTGAAGAAAATAGAGATAAATGATAGATTGTAACGAAACATCATTTTAGATAGAATACTTGGGAAAACTTTTCTGTGGAAGTGGCATTTGTACAGAAACCTTAATAATGGCAAGGTGCAAGCCAATTGAAACATCTTGGAAACAGGCTTCCAGGTGGGGAACCAGCAAATGAAAATTAAAAGCCTGCCTGTCACTGTGAAGGATAGGAATAAGGGCAGTAAGCCTGAATTGAGTGTAACATTTGTATAAGGTGAATGTAGGATTACAGGCAGGAGCCCCATTCTGTAAGATTTGGAATGCTATATCACTAAGTTTGAATTTTATTGAAAGTTCAGCAGGAAGATGCTGGGGAATTCAACCAGAAAAAAAGGCAAGGTGAACAAATTTACAATGTGAAAAAATAACTCTGAAATATGTTCTAGGAATAATAATCATTGAAGTGGCAAATGTAGTATTTCAGGCCAGAAATGATGTAGACTTGTGGTAAAATTGGGAGCCATGGAAAAATAGGAAGTGAACTAATTTGAAATACACGTCAGAGACAAAACTTGCAGTACTCAGTGATGGATTTGATAAAGGAAGGAGTGACTGAAGGGAGAAATTAAGAGGAGCTTGGACTTTCACTTGAGAAACTAGATGAATATAAGGTCTATGATTAGATGTAAAAGGTAGAGATAGGAATAAATTGGTGTGGCTGAAAGGAATGGAATCAAGAGTATTTGTGCAATTTTATAATAAAGTTACTGTGATAATTAAAATATTTGAAGTGCTTTACATAATTCAAGTTACTATTAAGTGTATCATTATTATTCTTATTATAACTAATGTCTATTTTAACTATTATTATAGTTGTAGTTTTCAAGTCTGTATATTTTATTTAATTTATTTAACTAAGATCTCTAGTTATATGGAAGTCTATTCATTTTTTCCTTATAAGCATTGACCGCTATAACCAATATTTTAAGTCTATTCATTATTAGATTGTTTTTCAAAATAAATTTAAACATATATTTTTTAATTATCAGCTTCTCTGAAAATGTGCTAACGTTCTAATGTTCAAAGTATCTCAATTGGCACTCGGCAGCTTTTAAGCCAACGTTGCTCGTTCATGAATTATATTACATAATAACCCTTTTCAATTAAAATTTATTAATTCTATTTGCAGAAACTTTTATATTTGAATTTAAAGTAAATCTTTAAGTCTAAATTATATGTTTTATAGTTTCAATGTTGTTTGTCAATTGCTGAAGCACTAATTTAAATATTCTGTTGTCTTGGGTAATTTTTCATGTAGATTTTTGTGCTGATTGTTTTTAATGAGAAGGATATATGGGAACATTCTATGTTCATTCTTGTGTATCAAAATATTTCTTTGAGTTGTGACCAGTTGTGGACATTTGTTAGTGGTTCTTGCCATACCTGGGTCACACAATTTTCCCATGTACTTCTGTAGGATTTATTTAATTGTCTTATGACATGTTATATAACAGGGGGACGTATGAATTCAGTGAATTCAGTTTCTCCTTTCTAAATGTTTTAAACTGGCTTCTTTATTCTTTAACCTGGTAAGTTTCTGTTTTCTCAGAAACTTCCATTATCTGCCTTGAGATGAGGATGCACAAGAGCAGCTTAACTTTTCAGCAGGCCTCATGCTGTATCTTCAAAATGCAAAAAAAAATTTATTTGTTCGCATATCATAGAAAATCCTAGTTTATTTAGTGGCATTATCATCATTGCTTTTACCTTTTGCCCTAGAAATGAATCATTCTTTCTTCAAAAAATTTTTCTTCAACTGCATCTTTGAGCATTGTTTTAGTTTTGGTTGTTCTATTACCAGTGAAAAAACTGTGTGTGCATGTGTGTGTGATGTTTAAAAATTGTAAATTTTATATATATATATATATATATATATATATA
>NW_007733421.1:49602-53839 GCF_000696425.1 Galeopterus variegatus | reverse complement strand
GCCATGTCCCATTATAAGAGTGTTGACTCATCTAATACCATGAAATTGATTTTTTTTTTTTGTGACCAGTAAGGGGACCATAACCCTTGGCTTGGTGTCGCCCACACCACGCTCAGCCAGTGAATGCACTGGCCTCCCTATATAGGATCCAAACCTGCAGTGGGAGCGCCGCTGTGCTCCCAGCACCACACTCTCCCGAGTGAGCCATGGGGTCGGCCCCCACAAAATTGATTTTTATTTTTTGAACTTTTTATGTTGAGATAATTGTGGAGTTACATGCAGTTATAAGAAGTAATAGAGAAAGATCTTATGTAGGCTTTACCTAGTTTCCTCCAAAGGTAAGCATCTTGCAAAATGATAAAGCAATATCATAACAAGGATATTGACACTGACACAATTCATGCATGTCATTTGGATTTCTACAGTTTTACTTGTACTCATTGGTGTGCATATATTTAATTTTATACAATTTCATCACATGTAGGTTTGTGTATCGACAACCATAGTCAAGATTTTATCAGTTCCATCATCATAAGGGTCTTTCCTTTGTGTTGCCCTTTTATAATCACATCTACTTTCCTTTTATACCCCACTCCTCCCTAATCCCTGGTAACGACTATCTCCCCTATATTTCTAATATGATGCCATTTCAAAAGTCATGTAAATGAAATAATGCAGCATGTAATCTGAGGGATAGTTTCTGTTTTCCCACTCAGAATACCTTGGAGATTTATTGAAGTTATTATGTGCATCAATGGTCCATTCCTTTTTAATTCTAAGTAGTATCCATAGCATGGGTAACCCACACCCAGAAGACATTTTACAGAATAACCCCAATTTACTTCCCATAAATGAGTACACATATTTCAATGAGCTTATTTGAATCATCCCTTATTCTATTTCCTAAGTTCATACTATCCACACTTTATGTAAAATAAATTGTTAAAATCCTTTTTAAATTGAGGTTTAATATAGAAAAATGTACATATCCAAAGTGTACAATTCAGTGAATTTTGGCAAAATAAAATATATCTGTAGCCAAAATGAGATCAATAAATAAAAGACAATGACTACCCCACAAGTTCCCATCATGACCCTGTTGTTCACTCATCACCTTTCAAAAGTAACCTCTATCCTAACTCTTAAGAACGTTGATTAGTTTTGGTAATATTTTTACTTTAAATAAATGCAATCATATGGCATACACATTTTTATTTTATCTTCTTTAGCTGAATTATATATTTGTTGAATTCATCTTTATTGTTGCTTGCAGTTCATTCTCATTATCGACATAAACAAGATGACTGGACTCACAATTTTATCTCATTAGTTAATTTCTCTATCACTGTTCCAATATAAGCTTTCTTAAGTTCTATAATTTTGAAGTAGGTCTTGATAACTTGGAGTCTAATATCCCATCTTTGTTCTTCCTTTTCAAGATTTCCATGACTAGTTTTGGCCCTTTGTTATCACGTGCATTTTAGAATTTGCTTTTAAAATCATGCAAAATTAAATTAAAAGTAAAATAAAAATAAATTTTAAATCACCTTTTGATTTTTATGTGGATTGCATTGAAATAATATAATTTAGAAGAAAATTAATATTAATAAGCTCTACAATAATCCAATATATAAACATAATAAATATAAGAAAATTCTCCATTTATTTAAACCTTCTTTTACAATTCTCAATGTTTTGCAATCGGGGTAGCCACCTTGAACATTTTTGTTTGTTTTATTTCAAGATATTTTATAAGTTTTAATGCTATTGGAAAAGGTATTTTTATAAATTTCATATTCTGTTTGGTGCTAGTGTATAGAAATCTAATTCATCTTTGAATAGTGACTGTGTATTCACTGACCTTGCTAAATTAATTTATTAATTCTGATAGTTTGTACATTATTTCTGAATTGTCTAAGTTTACAATTGTGCCATTTTCAAGTAATAGTACAATTCTTACGATATTTACCTGCATAATTGTCCCTTGATTACAATGTTGAATAGGCTTGGAGACAGCAGGCATGGTATTTTGTTCCAGATTTCAAGGGGAAATCATTCATTATGATACTTCAGGATTGTTGTTGTTGTTTTACTGTGTGTGTGTATGTGTTTGACACTCATATATCAATCTATATCAGATTAAGACTAGCTTGCTAAGATATTTTTTTCTGATCATGTGATTCTTTATTAAGGTAATACATTGTACTGATTATTTATCAACTGTTTAAACAACTCTGTACACATGGAATAAGATCACTCGTTAATGATACGTTATCCTTAAAGTACACTGTTGAATTTGAAGTGATAATACTTTGTTTAGATTTTAATTAATGTTCACAAATGAGATTGAGGTGTAATTTTTCTTCCTTTACCTTAGCATGTTATACATTATGATGTGTAATATACATGTCAGATTTTCCATTCATGTTAATACTGGTTTCAAAAGAAAGAGTTAGGAAGATTTTCCTGTATTTTATTTCTAATTCTCTGAAAGAATTTGAGCAGATTGGTTTAATTTATTTTATCAATATTTGAAAACAATTTACTGGTCAAAGCATGTGTGCCTGGGGTTTATTTATGTAAAGGTTTTTATTTATATATTCAACTTATTTAAAATATATGCAATCATTGAAAACTTTATTATTTTAGTAACTTTGGTAAGTAGCATTATTTGAAGAATTTGTTCATCAAAGTTGCCAATGTATTGGCATAAAGTTTTTACTAATATACTGTTTCTACCTTTTTAAATTCTATGGAATCTGCAGTGATATGTCATTTAGCACTCTTATATTTTAATATGTGACATCTTTGATTTTTTTCCTGAAAAGTTTTGCTGGACTTTTATTATTTTTACAAAGAAACAACTTTCCCTCTTTTTTGCTATACTTTTTTCTTTATTTTATTGATTCCTGTTTCTAGATTGAAATCAAAACTTAACTCCTTGCTTTTAGACTTCACTATATATAAATTCAATGCTATAATTTTCTTTAAGCACTCCTTTACCTGTCACCCAAAAGCTTGGTATATCATATTTTTATAATCATTCAGTTCAGAATCTTTTTCTTTTTGTAATTTCTACTTTTAATATTATTTTTAAATTGTCCAAGATTTAATCAATTATTTATATTTGCTCTCTTTTTGTTTCTACAAGGCAGTTTAAAAATATGAATTTATACTTTCAAATTTTCTGTGAGTGCATAAAACACTATGCTATGCTCTATGCTCTAGCTCATCAAATTACCTTCAATGATTTTATCCTAAGAACAAGGACATTCTCATACATAACTACAATATAGGATTAAAATAAAGAAAGTTTAATAAAGGTAATTACTAATTTTTTACCTTGCTAAAATTTAAAATTTATTTATTTATTTTTAATTGAAACATAATTTATCGTACATACTTGTGGGGTACAGAGTTGAATAACAATACTTGTGTACAATACTATTATTTATTTCAAAGTCCAGATTCAAGTTCTATCAATTGTCTCGACAGTGTCCTTTAGGGTCTCCATCCACTGTCCCTACCCTTTCTTGGAAAATCAAATCTAAGATATGTATTACATTTACTATTCATTTTATTTTATTATTTCTTAAACNAAAATCAAATCTAAGATATGTATTACATTTACTATTCATTTTATTTTATTATTTCTTAAACTGAAATAATTCACCAGATTCTTTTATTACTGCATATTTTCAGAAAGTTTAGGCAACTTGATTTGGAGAATGTTCCTGAGTTTGTCTTATGATTTCTCATGTTTAAATTCCTATTGTAAATTTTTGTTACAAATGCCACAGAAATGATATCATGTCTTTCTCAGCACATCAACTCAAGAGGTCTCTGACATTAGTTATGTTAAGTTTAATCACTCAATTATGGCATTATGGGCTCATTGTGTCAATTGTAAATTGCCTTTGCTAGTAATAAGGAATTTATGGAGAAATGATTTGATTCTAAATAAATATCCTTTTTCTCATCAAACTTTCAGACAATACTTTTAGCATCCATTGATGATTCTTGTATGAATTAATTATTAACAAGAAAGTTTCTGAATGGTAATTTATCTAAGGCCATAATTTCTTTTATCATTATTATTACAGATTTCGGTTTTCCTCTATCTACAGATCTATCTTATCTATCTATCATCATCAATCTATCAAGTTAGGTAGTTACTCATATGAGTAATGTCTCATGGATTCATATTTCATTTAATGGGTTATAATCCATTACTATT
>NW_007733421.1:48226-49463 GCF_000696425.1 Galeopterus variegatus | reverse complement strand
TCATATGAGTAATGTCTCATGGATTCATATTTCATTTAATGGGTTATAATCCATTACTATTGTTATATAGTGTAATACTAAAATTTTCCCACATGAAAGTCCATTTAAATTGGTGACTGGGTCTTTTTCACATCGCACATCATTCTCTGAATGCTTTAATTTTTGCTGCCACAAAAAGATATTCTAAACTCATTTCATCTCATCCATTCCTACTCTAGCTTTGGAATCAACCAAGTGATGCTTAGTTTTTTGTGTCAACATGGCTAGGCTATGATATCCGGTTTCTTGGTCAAACACCAGTCTAGATGTTGCCATGATGATATTATTCAGACGTGATTAACATTTACAACAGTAAGACTTTGAGGAAAGCAGATTATTCTCAATGATGTGGTGGATTTTATCCAATCAGTTGAAGGTGTTAAGAGAAATGACTGAGATCCCCAGAAGAAAAAAGGAATTCTGCTCTAGACTGCTTTTGGACCTAAGACTGCTAAATTAATTATTTCTTGAGTCTTCAGTTGGCCAGCTTTGTCTGAAGATTTTGGACTTGCCAGCCCCCACAATCACATGAGTCAATTCCTTTAAAAAACTCTGTCTTTTTAAATATCTAACTACTGATAGCTAGCTAGCTAGATAGATAACACAGATAGATAGATGGATAGAAAGATAGAAAAAAAATACTGTTGGTTTTTTGCTCTGGAGAACCCTGACTAAAAAGCAAGTTATTTCTCCAAGTAGTCCTTGCTCTTTTTAGTGGAAAATGCTATCTAAAAATTAAGTTCTGGGTCTTATGTATGCTCATTAACAGTAAAGATTTTAATGCTTCTAGAGCCAGAGAAATATAAATATATATTTTTACATATATTTTACACATATATTACATGCATACATGTTTATCTTATTGTAACTCAACATCTCAATTCCATGTCTAACTTCCTTCTCCAACAATAAGAAACTTGGCTCTCAAATATTGTCAACATTCACTCATTTGCTCAATTATAAAATAAACAAACAGCTTAAAAATTGCTGCCCAATATTCAAAATTGCTAACCTATATCACTGAAAAATAAAACCTACTAATTAGAAATAATTGTTTGTTTCCTAGAAATAATATTTTTTTTTGTCTTTTTTTTTTTTTTTACTGACCAGTAACGGGATCGCAACCCTTGGTGTCGCGCCCACACAGGGGACTGGCAACGGGATTGCAACCCTCGGTGTTGCGCCCGCTCCGTGCTCA
>NW_007733421.1:40221-47606 GCF_000696425.1 Galeopterus variegatus | reverse complement strand
CTCCCAAGTGGCGCACTCTCCAGTGCGCCACCGGGCCGGCCCTAGAAATAATATTTTTAAAAAATACTTAGATCTCTGATACTTTTGTAGCATTTGTTTTTATCTATAATATATAGATCAATTTTTATCTTTTTTCTAAGTAGCTGCCTGGCTATTTCAGAACTATTTATTAAAAAGTCCTTTTTGCCAAATGATTTGTGATGGAAGCTTTATGATATATAAAATTTCTGCGTGTACTTATGTCTATTTCTGGATTTTATATTTTATTTTACTGTGTTTATCTATTCAAGTACAAACACTATGGTGTTTGAATTATAGAGACTTTATAACATATTTTGATATGTGGTAGGATTAGTCCCACTTGTCGAATTCTTGTCCATCCTTTTTAACTATTCTTGCATGTTTATCTTTAATGTAATTGCTTTAAATTTATAAATTAACTTATAATTCACATCTTTATAACATTGAGTACCCTACAGAAATAATATCTTTCTGTTTAATTCTCCTTGTGTGTCTTTTAAGAGTGTCCTAAAGTTTCCTCTTATCTGTTTTGCATATTTTTGGCTTTTTCTTTCTTTTTTAGTTTTTTTTAAATTATATTTAGCTTTTGTGTTTTCATTATAAATGGCCTTTCCCTACAATCATATCTTCTAACGTTGTTGTGTGTGTGTATAAATGAAGGGTACTGATTTTTATATATTAATTTTATACCCTGCTATATTAATGGTTGTTTTATTGTTTCAAAAGTTAAACATATCTTAATTTCCATGTTGATTTCTCCTATTATTCATGGATTATTTAGATCTTTTAAAATAGATGTCCAGTAGTTGGATATTTTCTACTTATTTTGTTGTCTCTGAGTTCTAGTTTAATAACAATGTGATCAGGATGATTCTCTCAATAACATCAGTCTTCTGCCAGGCAGGCCTGAACTGGTAAGAGAAAATAGAAATAAAATTAGATTTTTGATAAACATTTTAATTTAGATCAGATGGAAAATTTAATAACTGAATAAAAACCCCTATTGTAATAGCCAATGGTAAACATAAAAGCCATGAATGTGCGTATTGTCAAGGTGAATAGAATTGCTGGGAAGTCCATGAAAAATACAAAGCTTTTTACGCTAATGAATACATCCTACTGAATTCAGCACTTTCAATGACCATTATAACATCATATATCTATTGCGTTCTTAAGTATAAGGAAAGGAGGTGGTTTGATTATTGTTGAAAGGGAGTGGGCTAATACTCAACCAAGGAGTTCAACTATCTAAACTGAAATTTCTGTAATAAAATAGAAAAGTCAGGTCTTACTGAGGTAGAGAGAAAACATCCCATTCTCTCTAGCCATAATTATTCAAAAAATTGTAAAGTGGCATCATAAAGATTGCTTTGCATCTTGATATGTTAGTGTTCCCTCATGCAGTACGACTGAACATGGCTACCTGCCACATTTCACTGAGAACCCCGACTCTCTACACTCATGCTGTATGCTGAGATTAAAACAGCAAGACTAACCTGAAGTCCATTATCCATTCTAGGAACTAAGCACGTTGTCTGAATAAGAACTGATTGTGAATGTGGCAAAAATTTGCCTATGTAATAAATCTGCTTCTTAACGGATTATTGCTAAGATATGTTAAGAGTGGCATATTCATACATACTTATTAGACCTGAGTAAAACAGATAATTCCTGCTTTTAAAATCATTTTTTTTTTTTTTTTTTGTTAAATGTATTATGTTACATCTCAGATTATATGGAGGACCTTAGGTTTGGCTATAATTCATGGGCAAATGTTTTCTATTAAAATACATTCGGTAAGGGTTAATGGTGAAAGTCTATTTTTAAGTATGATTTCTTTGGAATAGAGAAACTGGAATGGGTAAACCAATTAAGAACGTTTTTCAATTAACCTTCACAATAAATATTTATTTACTCTTCATAGTATGATAATTATACCATGTGAGGTACAGATGATTGTATTTTTATAAAGAATTTGGTATTGAAGGTAAGTGAAACTGTTGATTTGATATATTATAAATGATTACAGGTCAAGAATCTAAACTGAATCTAATATTTGTAGAATATGCCATCCCAAAATATGCCAAAGTGGCATAAGGATTATTTTGAGCTGAAGACAATTTGGAAAAAGCACATAAAATGAAAGCTCTCTGCCCTTCCCTTCTTTGTGTCAAAGCAGAACATAAATTTGTGAAGGTGTTTCCCTCTCCATTCTCTACCAGGAAGGGCAGAAGTTAATCTCTGGAGACAAATTCTACACTGTTAGCCTGGTGATGGTACTGGAGGAATCTACAAAACAAATTTTAGTACCTAGCCCTTATCTTTCACTATTTTTCCTATATAGGTTGCCTTCGCACAATTTGGCTTCCTAAAAAACTCAAAGTCCTTTCTTTTGTTTTATCACTTCTCTAAAAAAGTACCGTTATTTTCTTAATACATAATAAGCCCATGTTCTAACCACTCCTTTGAGTTATTCATCTCTGAGTGCTCCCATGTGTTAGCAGAATGCACGTGTTAATAAATTTCTGTCTGTGAATCTTTCTTTTGTTAGTTTAATTTACAGGGACCCAGCTGGAGACTCAAGATGGGTAGAGGAAAAAGATATTTTTTTCTCCCCTACTCAACCTAGTTTATTCAAATTGGGAAATCACATTAAACATTTGGGCCCTATTTTCTCATTAGTAACAGGAAAAAAAATCTCCCTTGACTATTTCCCACAGCTATTGTGGGGACAAATTAAGGTTCTTGGAAAATAAATTCTTATAAAAAATTAGATGCCATTGTAATTAGTTGCAATGTTAATGAGCTCTCATAAATGTCTAAAAATTATTATTCTCCTTTTAAAAAAACAAGTTATGTATGTGTGTGTTATTTTCAGTCCCCCTTTACTTTTTTTTCAACATTTCTAAGTGAACATATAGGGAATTTTTTTCCTTATTGCATATACAAGTATAAATTGTATGTATACACACAAACAAAGACACCTTTTTTCCTCTGACATATAATTTGACTTTTCTCTGAAACTACACATTTTTTGAGATAATTTTTCATCATTGATGTTTTTATTATTTTTTATAGCCACTCGAATAACCAGGAATTATATACCTGATGACTATAATGCAAGCAAATTTAAAA
Source organism: Galeopterus variegatus (assembly GCF_000696425.1). Lineage (NCBI taxonomy): Eukaryota > Metazoa > Chordata > Mammalia > Dermoptera > Cynocephalidae > Galeopterus > Galeopterus variegatus. The sequence goes on along the minus strand of NW_007733421.1, from coordinate 44,450 downwards.
GACCATGGCTTCAGTATGTGAACACAACAGATAGAAGAAATTGTAGCTTTTAAGATTCAGTAAATATGCTTGCTGCTTTTTCTTCCATTGTAGTAAGTAAAATATTTTATTATGGTCATTAATCAAGGTAAATGATATGTTACACCATCACTATTTTGTCATACAAATAGTTCTATATTCAATTAGCTATGGAAGGTTATGTCCAGATCAGGAGGTCTAGGTTTCTGTATTTCTGTGTTTTTTGGTTGTTAAAAAATATTATGACCTTGGGCAAGATTTTGTCACTCTGAAACTATTTTCTTTCAGATAAAATAAAGGAATCCAAGATAGATTATCTTTCTGATCCCTTCTACCTTTCATATTTCATGACATTATGAAACATGAGCAGTTTTGGATTCAGATCCTCACCTTAGACCTCAGTCTCTTAGGAACACAGAGTATGACTGCAACATATCTTAGAGGGTCATTTAATTGTGAATTCCTCAGCATTTACAAGGTCACGGAGCTTTCCACCACCATATTCTCAAGAGATTGGGGAATGCAAAGACAAAAAAACAAAACAAAAAAAATCCCAAACCCCTAAAAACTACTCTTTTTTCTTTCATTTTTCTTTAAACAAGAGAGGAACAATGTAGCTTTGAAAAAGGGACACTGACAGTTCAAGTCAAAAATGTGAAAAGCATCCATCCATTTCATACAACTCTGTGCCAGCTACTATTGGCACACATTTAAAATTCATTGTCTACTAGAAAAGTCTATAGAAATCAGTGTTGAATCTAAGAAGAATTACAGACAAGAAGATTGATTGCACGTAAAATCTTATACAGGTCACTTTTGATGGCATATTAAATTTTTTGTATAACATGACTTCTTTCCTTTTTTTACTGAGATTTTTTTCTTTTCTTTAATCTAGGACTTAACGAAAACTTATCAATAAGAGGTAAAATGTATAATAATTTTTAAGAATATATGATGCAGCTCCTAAATATGAGAGTGTTGCCCATGGAGGGTGTGAATATGTACTGTTCTTTATGGGTTAAAGAGTGGCATAATTATCTTAAAAACCTCTAATGGCAGTGATGTGGTATCTGCTAGGTACTTGCATTGCATGAAGCTTTAGAACATGATGATCTTGGATAGGTGCTTAGTCAGTCAGAAATATGTCCAAAGAAGTGGTTTATGATACAAATCTAATCAGGTCAAAATAAGAAAGAGTCGGCAGATGAAAAGGCAAAAGGGTCCGGAGTTAAGCAGTTAAGTAGTATAAAAATCAAACAAATAAACAAATGAACAAAAACTGGGTATGAAGGAAATTGGAAAAGTCTCTTGACTCCAGAGAAAGAAAGTGAGATACATTTTTCATTTTGGTCCTGTGGACACTTGAAAATGCTCTGAGAGGTCAACACTACAAACTTGAAGAAACTATAGATCATTTGATTTAGAAAAAAATATATTAAATCCAAAGTAATATCTGTGATTTCTTGTTGATTTTTGGTGAATAATTAATGTAAAAAGTAAAATAGTCATTTTGCTGTTCATGGCATATTATAAAAAGCAATGCTGTTTTAAAAACAATAATATATACACTTACCTGAGGAAACCGTTCTATGTATTTTCAGACATAGTGCATGTTTCAGCACAGAACAAGAAACTAAAAGTATAAAAAGCCAAAAAATTGTACACTCTTTCAACGTGATTATAGAATGTTATATTTCATTACTCTAAACCATTGTTTCAAACTTTAATTTCAAACATAAAATTGTATTAGTTTATTATTTCTATTTTGCAAACTCATTATAAGCCAGCATGAAAAAAACTTGCATTTCAAAAATAGAAATAATGTTAAATTAGATCTTATGAATTCTTCATGAGATCAAAGTTAATGCAACTATTTTTAGAATTACTAGTTAGTAAATACATTTTCTTAGATAGGATTTTCTAAGGTGCTAATATAACAAGAAAAACAAAACTCTGCATGTTGCTTTTTGACCAAAGATTTTTATATGGCTGTAGCATTAAAACAAAATTCTATATTTTCTTTTATTAATAAATTTAAACTATTATGGCATCAGATCTCAAAAAGTGCAATAACATTTGTTATCCTTTCAAACAGTGACTCAGATAGTAAGACCTAGAAATACACAGAAACAAGTATATAAGCATGTCTATATGGCTAAAAACTGAATTAGTCTGATATACTTAGCTATACATTTTTAACATAGAATATATAAAATTTGATCTAAGAATCCAGTGCTGTTTTTCTTTTTTGTGTGTGTAAAACTTTAATACGTAAAAAAAAAATTCAAATGATTATTATTGCACATGTAAAAGGTCCACACAATTGTTGTTAAAACCTTTTCTATAATCCTTCATGCTCTCTCTCTCCCCGCTAAAAAAAGTAATAAAAACACTAGGCTATATATCCTTCCTTCTAGGAATTATCTCGTGGTTTAGAATAAACATATTTTTTTCAGTTTAGATCCTAAAATCATCCCTTTTTGATTCATCATTCTTATTTTAAAAATTGATTTTAGAGATGTAAAAGAAATAATGTCTGCTAATTGAGAATTCTAAGAGTTCCTAGCATGGGCTTTGCATATTAACTCAATATGCATTCATAAAATATCAAAGCATGTCTACCACAAACAAGAGACATTTTAAAGTATTAAAAATATGGCAATCCATTATTTCACTCTATGGGCTGACTTTTTATAGTTGCTGTATATTTTTTAATGCTGTACAATTGACTTGAATAATTTTTAGTCCCCATTTCCCCATGATTCGAATAAATTCTCTATTTTTTGGTTCAAGTGTGAATTCCTCAACTAAGCTCAACCAATTGCCTTATACAAATATTTCTCCTTTCTCTGAAATTTGATAACATTTCATCTGTCACTGTGCTTCCTTGAAGCCACTTTTGTTTCCTAGTTGCATTATATTTGTTTACATTGTCCCTTGCACATCTATAGTCTCTATTGGAGATGTATATAGTTGATTAAGACTTTTACCCTATTAGTACTCAAATGATTACTTTATATACAGCTGGTGCCCAATGTCTGTATTGGTAAGTAAATAAATGGCTATCTGGATGTCTGTTTTCATTGCTATCTCAAGGCACATATACAGAATAAGTAATATATTTCATAATCTTTCAGAATTTTTTGTTAGAAATTAAATTTTACACATAAAATAGGATTTCTCAAGATCAAAGAGTCAAGATATTGCTTGTGCCTCAATTTCATGGTAATTTCAAATGAATTTTGTTTGAATTTAAATGTTACAAACCATTACTTTCTATCTTGTCTTTCTTTTGTAAGAATAGAGCCAGTTTTAAATAACAACTTCAAAGAAATAAATAACACTTCATCTACTTACTAATTCTTACATTTATTTTCTGAATTTTCCTTCTGTGTTGGAAACAGTGGACCTATGAAATATATATTTCCCAGAGAATGAAAGTTTTCAAACACTAAAATTGTGCATGTGACTCTAAACAAGATTGTTTCTAAAATATACTCAATTGCAGTTGAATTTTCCTTCTGTGTTGGAAACAGTGGACCTATGAAATATATATTTCCCAGAGAATGAAAGTTTTCAACACTAAAATTGTGCATGTGACTCTAAACAAGATTGTTTCTAAAATATACTCAATTGCAGTTTAAAGAAAATGCACACTGTTGAGTGTATGATACTACTACTCCTAAAGGTAGGATATGAAATATTTGAATCATTATGTCCCTCATGCAGCATGCACCTCAAAGAATTCAATATAAATTTGTTGATAAAATAATCTTATAGATTTCACTCAAATTCTCGATTTAAAACTTCAGTTTGATATGAAAGCAAAACTTCTGATGTTTCTAAAATAAAAATAATTTTATATCTATAAATAAACTCGTGTCTATAGTTTGGCAAAGTATTAATCTTAAGCTGACTGTATTGCATCTCTAAATTTGAAATAGTCATCAGCAGAAAAATGTTTTTTAGGTAACTCTCATACTTTAACCCTGTGGCTAGTAAAAATGTCCTGGAGGTACTATTCTGAATATTTGAGCTGTCATTCCATTACTTAAGGTGGCAAACTAAGATGAAACTCACTTTTTTTCTATTGCATATGAATCTGTGTAAAAATTGCAAGTGGGATTAAAAGTAGCAATGTGAATCATAGGTATATAATATAAACAAGAAAAAATATAATTTGTGGCCTTTGGTTACTGTTCTACTAAACA
>NW_007733421.1:38185-39770 GCF_000696425.1 Galeopterus variegatus | reverse complement strand
GGTATATAATATAAACAAGAAAAAATATAATTTGTGGCCTTTGGTTACTGTTCTACTAAACAAAACATATACCTTGTTATGACACTTAAGTTATTGTTCAATCAAACATAGACTATTATTGGGACATCACTGGATGATTATATATCAAATCTTTCAGAACTTGAGCTAATTAATTAAAACTGCTTAGTGCATCGTTACAAATAGTTAAAAGAAAATGGAACTATGTATTCCTTTCTATTTTATTTGCAATACAAGAAAGAAAATGAGATTAATATCTCCTATTTATACCACCAGCCAATCTGATGAACATACACATATCTCTAGGTGAAATAAAATAGTAATTGATCATTTCTTATTCATAGTTATGAGTTAAATTAAATAAATATAGCATAAGACTTAATGACATCTTAATTAATTAATTAATTAACAACCAATCCAGAAAGAAAGAGAAACAGAAAGAACCTTATATCACCTTTTACACTGACAAGAATTGTCAAATGAATTTGAAGAAATCAAACAGGCATTTTTTTTCCACCTCATAATTAGAAAGTATAGTTGATTCTCTCTATTTATAAAGTTACTTTCTATAAATTATTTTTATTTATTGTGAAATCTGCCATGTATTTGTAGGGTTTTGGAAATCTTCACTTCAAATAATAACATTGTACCTTATATTGAAACTCATGTTCTGTGTTAATAGTAATTGTTAAGATATTTTAAGCACTCTCTCCTACTTAAAAAGTTATTTGAACATGTGGGTTGTGTATTCAAAACTGAAGCTAATAATTCATGCAACATAAAGATCCTTTAAAAAACACCTTAAAAAAGTAATTTTTTAATTGCTTTGTTTTCCTATCCAGAATACCAGTATCATCCAAAATGTTTTAAGAAGTGATTTGCCATGATTTTATTGTCTTCTGTGTTGAAATAAATCCATTGACAAGGTATTTTATTTTCCCTTTTACTGGTTACCTATACAACTATCTGAGCAGTTTGATATGAATTCTATTTCCCCATGTATGAACCACACCAATGATACTATTATTCTGTTTTCCTTGTTGTTTCCTAAATGTTTAATATGTTAAGTGTAAGAATACCTTCTGTTTACTATAGATGAGATTCATTTTAATAATTAAAAACAGCTTAGTTTAGTACATGTTTTGCATAGTGTGTATTATACATTTGGATATAAAATAGGATAGGTGAGGAGGTAAGGTGCAGAGATTAAAAAAAGACTGTAAAGTTCAGGCAGATATAAACATTATTCTATACAAATCTATATAATAATAAAGATTATTTCATAATCCTAAGCATTTTTTTCTATATTATTACATTCACACTATATAAAATATCTTTGATAAACAGATTTTCAAGAAATTGAGATAAATGAATTAGCACTTTTCAAATTGTGTTAATATTATAAAATCAGTGCCTCTTATATTTACTGCTCAAGTCTTGGAAAAAGTTATTGGATTTATCTGCATTAAGTATGACTACTGGTCCAGCACATCAAAAAAATTGATTTGTGTTTCTAAATTAAACATAGAGTTTACTACTAGGATCATATGGCTAAATATCCTTTGCC
>NW_007733421.1:33845-36995 GCF_000696425.1 Galeopterus variegatus | reverse complement strand
GATTGGTTTAGTGAAGTTTCTAGCCTGATATCACAATTCCACTAAGATTTAAGTAGCTTTTTAAAAAGTTTATAGCATAGATTTTATTTTCTAATATATATACATATATTATTTTTCTCAAATAAAATATCCTCCAAAAGAGCAATATCCTATTTTATTTATTCCATTTTAGTTAATTTGAAGAAAATTGTGAATGTCCCCAATTTATATTCTTTTTATTGTTGTAATTACATACCAGATTTCTATTTATGTTCACCCTTCGTTGAACAATGGGCAGATAATAATACCTAATAATGTATGTGTTTTGTGAATGCCACTTTGCAATTACTGTCATTCATTTCATATTAGTGAAGTTAATTTTTAATGTGTCTGTTTCACTGAAAACCAATAGAACAACTGAACAATTCTTTAGAACTTCTATTACTTTAGCTGAGAGATGTGTAAATAACAAGAGTAAAAGTCTTTATTATGCAAAAGAAGCGTAATCTGAGTGGAATCTGGGTGGAAGTTTCAAAGGGAAGTGTGGTTTAGCACTATATGTTCAGGAAGATTTCTTGATCTATAAGGAGTTTATAAAATAGAGATTAATTTACCCTAAATCCAGATAAATTGAGAAAAAAAGTAATACCTCTAACAACCTTGGAAATGTATGTATTATAAAGGAATATCATAAACTAAATATTTTTAAAGGGCAGATAGTAAATACTGTGGGTCTAGAACATTTTTATTCTAAAAGTGAATTGTGTATTTGCTACCTGAAATTTCACCTTGATGAGGTATGGAGATTCTATGCTTCTTTTGTAATTAAATGTGATGCATTTAGATTACACACTACTTAGAGTACTTACTAGAAATAATTAATTTTAGGACTGAATTCCTAAAATGAAATCTCATAAGCAAATAAATAATTCCATATTTAATATACTTTGAATCATTCTTCCATCTCTCCCATATTTAAATTCTAAAATGGAGGATTGAATATTTATTATTAATTACTCCAGCATATATTTGATTATTTTTAAATGAAATTTTAAAAACTTTGAGGGTCTTTGAATCTAAATACATTTAATTCTGAATATTAATTTATTAACTGGAATATTGTACTGAAAAAAATCCTGCTTATTTTCTATTACATATTTCAATGTAGGTAATTTTTGATGGCAAAATGTTTATTTAATTCTGAGTTAAGATTAGCAGATTAACTAATGTGCTATATGGGAATGTTAAAAGTCTCTGTTATTCTACCATTACATATTCTAGCACAAGTGATGTGATGGTACAAATTATCTGTCTTATAAGCAATTATGTTACATATAAATCATAATAAATTTGAAAATACATGGGATGGAACTGTGATATATGAGCCCATGGGTTTTCATACTAGAATGGTTTCATATCATAGAGTAAAAGTGGAATTTTTTTATGTGCTAATTTTAAAATAATACTCTGCAAAATTTTAGTAAAATCTAAGCCGAGAAGAGGGAGAACACACAGGATTTGTTTAAATGGCCTTACACCAGTACAGTGGTATTGCCAAGTCATCTAATAGAGAATCAGAATAATAAAAACAAGTTATTTTTTGACAGACACCCACACATTATGGGAGGAGGTGTAGTGACAGAAAAAAAAATAGTCATTGAAGCTCCTTCTGCAAATAATTTTTCATTCTAAAAAGGCATAAAGGAATACTAGAATATAGTAACTTTAATTATTCATAAATTGTTTGTTATATTTAAAGTTTGTTCATTTATTTTATAAGGAGCACCTTTATCCTCTTTATATTTATTTGATTTACTTTATTCAGAACATGGAAAAACTGTTGTCCTACTTACCAAGCTAAAGTCATCCATGATTTGTGGGTCAAAAGGAGGGAGGTTTATTATTATCTCTTGCTCAAGAACTTTCACCTCCCTTGGCACTTGATTCATTAGATACTTGTATGGCCTTGGAAATTACTTTCAAACCTTTCAAAGTTAATTGAGCTCTGTACTAAGGTCCAAAGCATCTGTAGTTTTCTCCTTTACTGAAATAAAATATAAATCAGCGAACCAAATAGTCTCCTACACTGCCAATAAGCTTTGAAATTTGCTATAAAATTGTCACATACATTAAGATAGAATTATATTTTCCTTGATTGAAAAGTGCATGTTTCTTCAACCAGTGTGAGATGTTTTAGACTACTTGTACCTTCCCTTATGATACATCATTTGTTTTTAAATTAGGTTTCATATCCTGGCCCAAAACATGCCAACTAACTAAATAAATAACTAATTAACTAACTAAACTACAATAGACTAAAATTAATGTGAATAGAAAGGGAACTTAGAAAATTTTGAAAGGGATATGAATAATTTCAATATCCCCAATTATATTTCTGGACAATATTTTTTACTCTTGAAAAATCCCACTCTACTTGTTCTCCTGTAAAAATGTGTCATTCAGACCTTCTTGTCCAGTCATGATGAAGTCATGATATATACAAATATACTTATAGTTTTCATACATTGGACATCAGGCAACAAGAGACAGTTACCCTGAGAGAAGGGGAAAAAATGTGGTAATTCCTACAATATCCTCAGTTTACTACATGGAGACTTTCTGGGCTGTGTTATAGGGAAGAGATTTTCTAACAGAAACAAGCAGTCTCTTTGAGTCAAAGAGACAGTGTTTAGAGTTGACAAAGGCCAAGGAGGAGAAAATTCCCAGGGCAGATTACTGGAGAAAAATGAGATGAACATAAGAAGAGAGGATACTGGATAAGTGAAAAGGGCTCCTCTCTGGTCCTCAGTTGAGTACATGTGAGAAAAATCATCAAAGCTATAGGAAGACCACTTGAAAGAATCTGACATATCAATCACTAGGAAATACAGAGGCCTGAGACTGGCTCATGATCCCACAACCCAGAGTGTAAAGACATACAGGTAGAAATTCCCACATACTTTAAAATAAAGTAAGGGAAAGTTAAGAACAACTGTATATCAGCATATTTGATGACTCCAACTAAATGAACAAATTTTTGAAAGACACAAATAATGAAGCTTAGATAAGAATAACAAAAATAAATGATTTCAATCTTTTTAAATTTGTTGAGACTTAATTTGTGATCTAGCATGTGGTCTATCTGGGAGGATAAATGTATTCTGTAGTATA
>NW_007733421.1:32306-33325 GCF_000696425.1 Galeopterus variegatus | reverse complement strand
AGACTTAATTTGTGATCTAGCATGTGGTCTATCTGGGAGGATAAATGTATTCTGTAGTATACACCTGTAATAAATGTTGATGAGAAGAAAGTATATACTGCTGTTGTTGGCTGAATTGTTCAGTGTATGTCTGTCAAGTGCTTTTGTTCTAAGGTGCTCTTTAAATCCAGAATTTCTATGCTGATTCATTGTCTAGATGATCTGTTCAGTACAGAGAGCAGTTTGCAATTCAATAAATACAATACACCACATCAACAAAATCAAGAACAACAGCCATACAATCATCACAGTAGATACGAAAAAAGCATTTGGCACAATTCAACATCCTTCGTGATAAAAACTCTAAACAAATGAGGTATGAAGAAAAGTATCTCAACACAATAAAAGCTGCATATGACAAACCCACCACCAATATCATCCTGAATGAGAAGAACAGTAAGAAGACAATGATGCCCACTCTCACCACTCCTACTTAACATAGTATTAGAAGTATTAGCCAGAGCAATCAGGCAAGAAAAAGAAATAAAGGGCATCCAGATTTGAACAGACAAAGTCAAACTGTTACTGTTTGCAAAAGATATGTTTCTATATATAGAAAGACCTAAAGACTATACAAAAAACTCCTATAGCTGAAAAAATGATTTCAGTAAAGTCACAAGATACAAAATCAACATGCAAAAATCACTAGGATTTTTATACTCTAATAATGAACTAGAAGAAAGAAAATAAAAAAAACAAGCCCATTTCCAATAGACACCAAAGAAATAAAATACCTAAGAATAAGTTTAACCAAGGAGGTGAAAGATGTCTACAATGAGAAGTACAAGTTTCTGCTGAAAGATATAAAAGTAGACACAAAATGATGGAAAGACATTTCATGCTCTTGGATTGCAAGAAGTAACACTGTGAAAATGTCCATAAAACCCAAAGCTATCTACAGATTCAATGAAATCCTGATCAAAATACCAATGGCATTCTTCACATAAATAGAAAAAAAAAAAAAAAAAAAAAAAAACCCA
>NW_007733421.1:29057-31244 GCF_000696425.1 Galeopterus variegatus | reverse complement strand
TCTGCATTGCAAAAGAAACAGTTAGCAGAGCAAAGAGACAACCTACAGAATGGGAAAAAAATATTGCAAACTAAGCATCTAATGGATTTCTATCCAGAATATATAAGGAACTTAAACAACTTAGCAGTAAAAAAAACCAAATAATCCAAATAAAAAATGGCCAAAGGAGCTGAATAGACATTTCTCAAAGGAAGATATACAAATGGCGAACAGACACAGGAAAAAATGCCCAACATCAGTAAGCATCAGGGAAATGCAAATCAAAATCACACTGAGATATCATCTCATGCCAGTTAGACTGGTCATTATCACAAAGACGAAAAATAGCAAATGCTGGTTGCAGAGAAAGGGGAACCCTTCTACACTGTTGGTGGGACTGTGAATTAGTGCAGCCACTATGGAAAACTGTATGGAGGTTCCTCAAACAACTATAGATAGAGCTGCCATACGATCCAGTTAAGTGAAGAAGTAAACCAGGCACAAAAAGAGAAATACTTCATGTCATCACTCATAAGTGGGAGCAGAATAAACAAACAAACAAATAAATAAACAAAAAGAAAGAAAGTTATAACAACAACAATAATCCTTTGAAATTTCAAAAGGAGAGAACAGACCTGAGGCCACCAGAGGTGACTTGGATATAACACTTCCCATTGAGTATGAAGGCTACCCCTGACCCTCTTTACATCACTGAAGCATCAGGAATCAGTGCAAAGGCCAATACTCTGGCTATTGATATTGCTATGAGTAATAGCTCTTATTTCAACATTGAAGTCTTATGTCTTTTGCCATCATCCACAACTCTTTGGCATGTTAAACTGTAAATTTGAAAGTTGAGTAAAATTTTAGACCTTTCAGTCTTGGTAGGATAGTCAATGCTTTATTGCTCGCAATATCAATTTTGTCAAAACCTAAAAGTACAGGTTAAATAAATTATGATATATCCCAATATTTAATATTATTAAGGCATTGAAAATAATGGTAGCTATATATTTACAGATATAGAACAATCCCCAAGTCACATATTTTAAGGAAGAAAGTAATTTTAAAACATTTTGTAAAATTTGATACCATGCGTATAAACAAAAAGAAAGAGGGGAAGGGGATAGTTAATATACATAATTCAGTTTGATAGATTGTCTGAAAAATCAAGTTAAAAGGTCAATAACAATATTTTTTTTTTGAGAATGGAAACCAATGGGCAGTTTGTTCTTTTTAAATTTTATGGCATGTTTATGTGAACCAATACAGAAGTAATAAGTAAAATATTTTAATGATAAATCATTCTTATATTTATGTACCAGAATAATAGCAATTAGTTTCTTTTCTTTCTTTCTCAATCCGAATTTTCTTAAATTGTATACCACTTGTATGAAAAGTTGGCATTTAGATAAGAATTTTTCAGAAAAAATAAATGGATTATAATTACTAACATAATCATTGTGCCATAATATATTTAGTGTTACCTATCATACCATTTATTAAAAATACTGATTTAGTGTATTTTTATGTAAACATGGTACTAGAATGGCTTGAATGCAAGCATAAATAACATAGACCATGCCATTCACAATTATAATATTATGGTAGAGACACAAAATCTAGGCATTTCTGCTGTAAATGATATAGTAGAAAAATATAGAATACACAGGGGTTACTATTTATCATATAATAAAGGTGAAAAGGAATAATAACTCCAGCTGAGAGTCTGATGGAAGACTTGTATCTATAAAGAAGTGAGATTTCAACTGGGACTTGAGTATGGGTAAAATATGCACATCAAAGTCAATTAGAAAAGGACTAGAAATAAATAATTTAAGCAGAATGTGAAAACAGGGACAGCTCAGGTACATATAGGGATTTGAGACTTGTACATTTCCATGAAAGGATGTGTCAATGTTTAATTTAGGTGGTAGAATGGGGGGTAAATTATAAGAGGAAGAGGGTGAAGATAAGAAGAGAAGCTGGGAAGATATTGTTATAATACTCTGTGAGCAAAATAATAATACATATGATCTGTTTCAGTAAGGGGAAAAAACTAAATTGGGAATTATTAGAAGTAACACCAAAAAGAAAAATATAACATTATTCAGATTTTGAGTCTTGAGAATTTCCTTTTTTTTTTTTTTTTGTCTTTTTTCGTAACCGGCAACGGATCGCAACCCTCAGTGTCGCGCCCGTACTGGA
>NW_007733421.1:27893-28557 GCF_000696425.1 Galeopterus variegatus | reverse complement strand
GGCGGGAGCACTGCCACGCTTCCCAAGTGGCACACTGTAGCAGTGCGCCACCGGGCGGCCCGAGTCTTGAGAATTTACATGGGAAAATATAAGGGGAAACAACAGACAGAAAATAGACTTAAAACAAAACAAACAAACAATGTTTCAGGTATGAGGTAAATGACTTAATAAAGACTGAAACATTCTCAAATTTGGTGAAAGACTCTAACATACATGTCCATGAAGCTGAGTGAACCACGGGAGAAATCCATTCCAAGACACATCATGAAATAACTTTCAAAATTTATAAATAAAGCAAATATCTTGAAAGCATCCAGAGAAACAGCACATTACCTATAAAGAGATTCCAATATGGATGCTGTAAATTACTCATCTGGAACCATGAAGGCAAGAAGGTAGTGTCACAACATTTTTTAAGTATTGAATGAACTATAAACTGCAAATTCTATAACTGGCAAAACAACTAGCCTTCAAGAATAAAGGGGAAATAAAACCATTCTGAGACCAAGGGAAATTAAAAGAAATTGTGGCTAGCAGACCAACCGTTAAAGATTGACTGAGAGAAGTTCTATAAAAAGAGGAAAATGATAAAAGGAAAAAAAGTCTTGGAACATTAAGAAAGAAAAAAGAAAATAACAGGCATACGGGAACTTATAATGCATTA
>NW_007733421.1:27144-27853 GCF_000696425.1 Galeopterus variegatus | reverse complement strand
GGAAATAAAACCATTCTGAGACCAAGGGAAATTAAAAGAAATTGTGGCTAGCAGACCAACCGTTAAAGATTGACTGAGAGAAGTTCTATAAAAAGAGGAAAATGATAAAAGGAAAAAAAGTCTTGGAACATTAAGAAAGAAAAAAGAAAATAACAGGCATACGGGAACTTATAATGCATTATAATTTTTCTCATTATATTAGTTTGTCCCTGTTACTTATAAAAAGTAAATACCTGAATCTGGGCAATTTATAAGAAAACAAAATTTGTTGCTTAAAGTTTCAGAGGCTTGAAAGTCCCAAATTGAGGAAACATTTGGTGAGGTGACTCTACAACAATTCAGGATGTCATATAGTGAGAACGGTGGCACAGAGAGGGAACTCTTCAGTCCTCCTTTTAAAGCCCTCAGAACCATGCCCATGACCACCGTTAAACCATCAACTTACTAATTCATTTGCTAGAGCATGGTCTTCATAATCTAATCACCTAAGACCTTTTAACTACAGTAAGATTTCTTGCCTCTCTAACACTGTCTCAGTGGGTACCAAGCCTCAGTGAGTTTAGTGGGACATCGAATCCAAAGCACTCATGAATTTCATAAATCATATCTGATAATTGAATAAAATTATAAAGAACCTAACTGACATAAATGGAAACACTCCACCCCAAACTGGAAGACTACCTTTTTTTTTTTTTTTTTTTTTTTTCTT
>NW_007733421.1:23733-26808 GCF_000696425.1 Galeopterus variegatus | reverse complement strand
GTATTCTCTATAACTATAATATAATCAAACTAGAATACTAACAGAAGACATCAGGAAAAAACAAATAAAAAGCAAACAGAAAAACAAAATCAACTAAAGACAGAAATTAAACTAAAAAAATAATCCATGGGTCATGGATCATAAGAACTCTCCAAAATTTTTTTAAAGATCTATATGAAATGGAAAGAAAAACAACATATCTAAATATGTGAGATACAGTTAAGGGAATGCTGAGAGAAAAATTACCAATTAAACACTTAAAGAAGTAATTAAAATTCTGAGCAATAATATTGCATTGTTGTCTTTTGTTTTATTAAAATGTACTGATTATACATATTTGTTGGGTATAGTGATATTTCAATACCCGTATACAATGTGTGATGATTAAATTGGGTTAATAAGCACATTCATCATTACGAAACTTAATCATTTCATTGTAATGAGGACATTCTGTCTCCTATATTCTAGTCATTTGATAACATATAGTAAATTATTGTGAATTATAGATGCCTAGCTTGACTGTCCACCAATATAACTTATTTTTCCTAACTAGATAATTTGTGTCCATTAACTAACCTTTCACTATCCCCCCTCCCTTCTCCTTTCCCACCTCTAGTAACTAGTTTTGCTCTCCACTTCCGAAAGTTCAACTTACTATTTTTCTTTTCTTTTCTTTCCTTCCTTCCTTCCCTTCTTCCATTCCCGCTTATGAGTGGGAACATGAGGTATTTCTTTTTCTGTGCCTGGCTTATTTCATTTAACATAATTTTCTCTAGGCTCATCCATGCTATTATGGATGGCAGAATTTAATTTTTTTTTTTTTTTTATGGCTGAGTAGTATTCCATTGTGTATATATACCACATTTTCTTTATACAGTCATCTGCTGGTGGACATTCAGGTTGGTTGCATATCTCGGACAATGGAAATAGAGCAGTGATAAACATGACAGTGCACTTATCTCTTCCAAATGATGATTTCCATTCCTTTCAGTACATACAAAGTAGTGGGATTGTTGGATCTTATAGTAGTTCTAGCTGTAGTTGTTTGAGAAATCTTCATATTATTTTCAATAATAACTGTACTAATTTACAATCCCACCAAAAATGTATAAGGGTTCCCCTTTCTCTGCATCCTCTCCAGCATTTGTTATTCTGTCTTTTCAGTAATAGCCAGTCTAACTGGGCTGAGATAATATCTCAGTGTGATTTGATTTGCATTTCTGTGATGATTAATGATTTTGAGCATTTTTTTTTTTTTTTCCTGACTGGTAAGGGGATCGCAACCCTCGTCATGATGTGGTCTGCACCACGCTCAGCCAGTGAACACACTGGCCATCCCTATATAGGATCTGAACCTGCGGCCTCCGTGCTCCCAGAGCTGCATTCTCCCGAGTGAGCCACAGGGCCGACCCTATATATCTTCTTTTGAGAAATGTTTAGTTAGCTGCTTTGCCCATTTTTAAAATCAGATTTTTTTTTTTTTTCACTATTGAGTTGTGTGAGCTTTTTGTATATTCTGGATATTAATCCCTTGTCAGATGCATAGTTTTCAAATATTTTCTCCCATTCTGTGGGCTGTCATTTGGCTTTGTTGAATGTTTCCTTTGCTGTACAGAAGCTTTTTAGTTTGATATAATCTCATTTATTTATTTATTTTTTTTCTTTTGTGTCCTGTGCTTTTGGGGTCTTCTTCATAAAGTCTTTGCCCAATCCTACATAGTAGGGTGTTTCCTCTGCATTTTCTTCTAGGGGTTTTATAGTTTCAGGTCTTATATTTAAGTCTTTAATCAATTTTGAGTTAATTTTGTTTATGGTGAGCGATAGGGATCAGGCCTTATATTTAAGTCTTTAATTTTAAGTTTTCCCAGCATCATTTATTGAATAGTCGCCTTTTCCCCAATGTATGTTCTTGTTACCTTGTTGGAAGTCACTTGGCTATAAATCATTGGATTAATTTCTGGATTCTCTATTCTGTTCCATTGATCCATATATCTGTTTTTATGATAGTACTATGCTGTTTCATTGCTATAGCTTTGTAGTATATTTAGAAGTTAGGTAGTGTAATTGCTTTGGCTATTCATGGTCTTTTGTTTTCCATATGAATGTTAGGGTTTTTTTGTTCGTTTGTTTTTTGGTTTTTTTTTTCTGTGAGGAATGTCATTGGTATTTTGGTGGTCATTGCATTGAATCTGCAGATTGCTTTGGGTAGTATGGACATTTTCACAACATTACTTCTTCCACTCCATGTGCATGGAATGTCTTTACATTTCTTTCTGTCCTCTTCAATTTCTTTCATCAGGGTTTTGTAATTTTCATTGTAGAAATCTTACATCTTCTTGGTCAAATTTATTTCTAGATATTTTGTTTTTTGAGTAGCTGTTGAAAATGGGACTGCCTTCTTAATTTCTTTTTCTTTTAGTTCATTGTTGTTGCATAGAAATGCTATTGATTATTGTATATTGATTTTATGTCCTAAAATTTTACCAAACTTTTGTCAGCTCTAAGAGTTTTGTGGTGGAGTCTTTAGGTTTTTTTAAATATGAGATCATGTCATCTGCAAACAGGAACAATTTGAATTCATCTCTTCAAATTTGGATACCCTTTATTCCTTTCTCTTGCCTAATTGCTCTGGCTAGAACTTCCAGTGCTAGGTTAAATAGGAATGGTGAAGGTGTTATTCCTTGTCTTGTTCCTGTTCTTGGAGAAAAAGCTTTCAGCTTTTACCCACTCAAGATGATGTTAGCTGTGTGTTTGTCATATATGGCTTTTATTGTGTGGAGTTACTTTCCTTCTGTACCTAATGTGTTGAGAGTCTTTATAATGAAGGGGTGGCGAATTTTGTCAAATGTTTTTTCTGTGTCTATTGAGATAATATGTTTTTTATCCTTCATTTGATTGATGTGGTGTATGACATTGATTGATTTGTGTATGTTGAACCATCCTTGTATCTCTGGGATGAATCCCACCTTATCATGGTGTATAATCTTTTGGATGTGCTGTTGAATTCTGTTTGCTAGTGTTGGGTTGAGTTTTTATATATATATCTATGTGTGTGTGTATATATATGAATATATA
>NW_007733421.1:19941-23005 GCF_000696425.1 Galeopterus variegatus | reverse complement strand
GTGTTGGGTTGAGTTTTTATATATATATCTATGTGTGTGTGTATATATATGAATATATATATATGTGTATATATATGTGAATATATATATATTCATCAAGGATAATGGCATGTAATTTTCTCTTTTTGTTCTGCCTTTTTCTGCTTCTGGTATCAGAATCATGCTGGTTTCAGAGAATGATTTTGGGAAAATGGCCTGTTTTGATTTTTTGGAATAGTTTGAAAATAATTGGTAGTAATTATTCTTTCAAAATTTGATGCAATTTGGAAGTGAAGACATTTGGTCCTGGACTTTTCTTTGCAGGAAGACTGCTGATTACTAACTCACTCTTGTTGCTCTTTATTGGTTTTCTACTTTTTGGTTCAGTCTTGGTAGGTCATATGCATCAAGAAACTCATCCATTTCCTCTAGATTTTTAAATCTGTTGATACATAGTTGTTCATAATATTGTCTAATGATTCTTTTTATTTGTGGTATCAGTTGTAATATCTCCGTTTTTATTCCTGATTTTGTTATTTGAGTCTTCTTGCTTCTTAGTCTAGCTAATGGTTTGTCAATTTTGTTTATCTTCTCAAAAAAAACCCATTTTGTTTTATCAATCTTTTGCACCTTTTTTTTTGTCTCTATCTCATTTAATCCTGCTCTGATCTTTATTATTTCTTTTTGTTTGGGATTGGATTGTTCTTGTTTTTTTAGTTCTTTGATGTATAATGATCAATTGTTTATTTGATGTATTTCTATTCTTTTGATATCTTTCTATTCTTTTGTTGTAAGCACTTATTGCAATACATTTCCCTCTTAGTAATTTTTTTTTTGCAGTATCCCATAGGTTTTGATATGATGTATTTTTATTTTCATTTGTTTTGATATTTTTTTTTTTTGGATTTCCTGCTTAATTTCTTCTTTAACCCATTGATCATTCAGGAATATGTGCAGTATCCCATAGGTTTTGATATGATGTATTTTTATTTTCATTTGTTTTGATATTTTTTTTTTTTTGGATTTCCTGCTTAATTTCTTCTTTAACCCATTGATCATTCAGGAATATGTTATTTAATATCTATTTATTTGTATAGTGTTTTTAATTTCACTTGTTTTTAATTTCTATTTTTATTCCCTTATGGTCAGAAAAGACACTTGATATGATTTCAATTTTTTTTAAATTTGATAATCCTTGACCTATTCTTTAACATGTGGTCTATCATGGAGACTGTTTCCATGTTCTGATGAAAAGAATGTATATTCTGTAGTTGCTGGATGAAATGTTCTGTAAATGTTTGTCAAGTCCTATTGATATGAAGTGCATTTTAAATCCAATCTTTCTCTGCTGATTTTTTTGTCTAGATAATCTGTCCAATGCTGAGAGAAGAGTGTTGAAGTCCCCAACTGTTATTGTATTGGGGTCTATCTCTCCCTTCAGATCCAATAATATTCGCTTTATATATATGGGCACTCCAATGAGTGCATGTACATTTATGATTGTTATATCCTCTTGCTAAATTGATCTCTTCGTTATTATATAATGACCTTCTTAGTCTCTTTTTATAGTTTTTTGTTTAACATATATTTTATCCTAAATAAATGTAGCTGCTACTCCTCATTTTTGGCTTTCATTTGTGTGATATATATTTTTCCTTCCTTCACTATTAGTCTGTGTGTATCTTTACAGGTGAAATGAGTTTCTTATAGGCATCATATAGTTTGTCTAGTTTTTTAAAGTTGGGAATTCAATCCATTTAGATTTAGGGTTGTTATTGAAAAGTATTGCCTTAATCCTGGCATTTTATTAATATTTTTTATGGTTGTTTTATATTTCTTTTGTACCTTTCTTTCCCTTTTATTGTTATTCTTTGATGTTTGTTGATTTTTTTGTAGTGATAAGATATAGTTTTCTGTTCCCTGTTTGGGTGTCTGTTCTACTAGTGGATTTCATTCTTTCTCATGTACTTATGATGGTAATTATCATTCTTTGGATTCCACATGTAGGACTTAATACCAGATACAGCAGTATTAGGGCTCCAAAAAACAGAAACATCATGGACAGTGAGGGCATTGTCAAAACACTAAAAATTGTATATGTGTTAAAATATTTATATTATTAATATTTTAACCATACAGATTTGATTTGGGGAAGACTAATCTTTTTTTTTTTTTTTTTTTAATTTGGCAACAACTTCCTAGACAATTTATATAAGATTAAATAAACCTAATTATTTTTAATGCCTCTCTTTTTGCAAGGTAAATGAACAAATCCTTTGTTATTTTGCTAGAGCACTTTTGGATATACCAAAGTTAGTTTTATGTGTAAAAGATGTCATTCGTTATTAGATTTTGAGAATGGAAAATATCAAAGTTGTCTGGAGGTCTGAACATCTGATTAATAAGGATCATGGGTAACTAAGAAACAATACTTGACTACCTATTTAATCACACTGACAAAAAAATATTTTAAAAGTAAATATAAAGGTAATATCATTGTAAAAGTGAGAAGACTCCTTAAATAATCAAGGACATGATAAAGTAAACCTGAATTATTCAAACACAGAATTTTGCCTTCTAGGCAGATTACTCAGAAGGTAAAGAATAACTTTTACTATCTCTTTTGAAAAATGACCAAAAATCCATGAAAATGTTATCATTTTAACAGAGGGAAAACTAGATTTGAGTTTTACATCAGTATGCTATTTGATAGTAAAGCTGTTTTTTGTTTTGTTTTGCTTTAAAATCTTATGAATAAACCAAATACCAGCTTTGACATGACAAATAAAATTATTTTTCTGTGAAAACTTTATAACTTTTATATCCATAAAATATGTGTGTGTGTATGAGGGTGTGTGTGTTAAATTTCTGGAACAACCAGCATACCTTGTATACTTAAATTTAGGCTAAATCTAAGGATTTTTAGGTTGCCAAAAACATCTTGGAAACTATGCTTTTAAGGTGACATGTTGCAAAACATAATTATGTTGAAATGAGTTTCTTTGGAATAATGACTCGATTTGATTAATTGCAGATTTATATTTTCATACTCCTAAATACCGAGTTGGTATGAAGCTAACTTATT
>NW_007733421.1:16950-18476 GCF_000696425.1 Galeopterus variegatus | reverse complement strand
CAAATAGATCTTTAAAGTTCCAAATTATTCTTTGTGAATTTTTGCCATTTTTAAAGACATTAGGTAGAATTAGTGCCACAACAGCAAAGCATATATTCAAGAAGGGGGAAGTATTGTGAGCTAAAAGTAGTGAAATTTACCCCCAGGAAGAGGTTGATTAAGCAGAGGAAGGAGTAAAGGAGAAAAAAATACTTGCTAGAAAGCCCCATGCACAATCTCTGCCTGGTAGCCAAAGGAGTCTCACACAATCCTCATTGAGGAACTGAAGGTACTGATCTAGAGTCAGAAGTAAATTCTCATGAAGATCTAAGAAGATTTTCATCCAGGAATATTTTTGCTCAAATAGAAAAGAACCAAGTAGAACCTGTTATTGCCAGATGTTATGAACAGAGCAGGATGCAAGTGGAAAGTAGCAAGTATGGCTTCAAAAGGCGTGATCTTTGTGGTGCTGGAAATATTTAGTATATTTACTGTGGTGGTGGATACAGAACTTCCATATGTGATAAAACTGTATTAAACTAACACACACAAACAAATAAGTACTGATAAAACTGGGAAAATCTGAATAGGATTCATGGATTGTATCAATGTCAATATCTTGGTTATGATATAATATGGCTTTGCAATAAGTTAATATTGAGAGACACTGGACAAAAAACACAAGGGATCTCTCAGTATTATTTCTTATAACTGCATGTGAATCTATAATTATCTCAATATAAATTTCACTTCAAAATACACAAAAGAAGGTGACTTCTGAGGAACTAGTACTATAAAAATGATGGATATGGAGTCCTAGATGCCAGGATTTTAAGAGAGATTTTAAAAAGAGGTAGAAGAGCAATGGATTAGATATTCCTAATTATTTTCGTTATTAAGTTACTGGCAGTTTGAAGGGAAAACTAGGTCCAGCATTTCTTAAAGAGGATATTTCAATATGCGTATATAGCCCTCGTAGGAGGAGACAATGAAGAGAAAGAGAAAATGGAAAAAAGAAAGCACAGGTGAAATAAATGACCCAAAATTGAAATTTTAGTTCTGNGTACTTGAAACTGCCTTTGAATAGTATTTTATGAAAGACTGAAGGAACACTAATTGGTTAAAGTTTACAACTCCTTTATACATTCCCCTTAATGTCAGCACTGTAATCACCCACAAATAAAGGGATTTTCTTCTGAGGCAAACACAAGAAGAAAATTAGAAGTGAAGAGGAAATTGTCTTAAGTAATTTAGGTGAGGAGAACTGGAGTCAAGAACCTTACATTTTTATTGCCTCACTTTTAATACCATAGTGGATGCTAAAGCATCTATTAAGAAATGAGGGTAATTATGCATGGTACTTCCAAGAGTATGGTTGGTTGACTATATGATTTGGCTTAAATAGAGAGAATATAATTAAAAGGGAGAAAAATCAAAGATTGAAAGTAAGACATGGGGAAATACAACTACGTTTGGCATAAAAAAGGCATGAAAGATAGGCATATTAGCATTGATTAATTCAAGAGTTTTGGACTTCAAGTATGGCA
>NW_007733421.1:8639-15816 GCF_000696425.1 Galeopterus variegatus | reverse complement strand
AAACCCTTTATATATCTTTCATGATGCATGAGTTTAACACTTACACATTGAAAAAATAAAAGGAATAAATCTGTTAATGTTAGTGCAGAAAGGGGGAAAGAAAAGTGGCAGCAGCTAATTCATTTCTGGTAGGACAGGCACAGCCTCCCTCTGAAGGCACTGAATGACTTACTCAGGGGTATGTTCTGGCTGACTGCCCCCAGCTCTGGATTGCTCTGCTCTCAGGCACTTGATAGCAAGATCCTTTCTTTACAGATTTCGCTATGCCCATTATCTCCTTTTAGGAGATTCTCTCAAAAGACATGACCATAACGTTTTTCAAACTCTCTAGGGTCATTAGCTTACTATCTCTCTTTCACCTCTCTCTTATCATTTCCAGGCTTCAGAAATTCAATTCACTTTTCTGTAAGTTGTTAAAACTCTGAGAATGCAGTTCTCAGTACTTACCAGCTAGGAATGTTTATAAAGCATGACAGAATCTATCCATTACTTTCTAAATTTCCTTACACAATGAAGGCGTTCAAGAGAATATTCATGATTCACACATGAGGAATTAAAGGCTTATTATGTAACCATTCTGAGGAGGCATTTAGTCCATGACTAATCACAGTTGCATAGTACCTATTAAAATGTCCATCATTCTAAGAACCGCACCTTTTTCTTTCATATAAGGCCCAAACTAAAAATTTTAATTATCTTATTTTTCATATAGAACGTTTCAGTTATATAATGAATGAGATTGTTATTGAATTCTTTGAAAAGATATCTTAACAACTTAAAAAGTTAGCATGTACAGAAAATAAATAAAAAACAAATATTGTTTCTCCTCTCATCGTGGATACCTACTGTTTTTCCAATTATAATTTTCATAAAGCAGATTTCAAGACAAAGAAATCTGCATGATAAATAGCAGTTTTGTCTGTCCTTTTATAGAAGTAAAGTGTTATCTTGTTCAAAATTCATGCAAATGGAATGAGAAACTAATCTATTGTAATATTGTCATTTCTCAGTGACCACTACCATATGTTAATAATGTATTATTTATGTAAAATAACTCATTGCTGTAAATATTTAAAAACAAAATTTTAGAAAATTAAACTTTACAAGATAGAAAGTCTACACAGTGCTCTGATCAATAGCTATTTAGAGTGTTACATTACACAATTTCGAAAAAATCAACAAAAAAATAAATAAGTTAAATCTGGCTATAATTATTTTTGAGTTATATTTATTATTCTAACCCAGAATCTTCAAGTGTACCAGTTATATTTTTATGAACAAACAAAAGGCCTTCCAAGCCATGTAATTTTTGAAGTCTTTAAGTAAAGTTGAATGTTGCCTACACAAATGAGGTCATGGTTTAAGAACACAAGCAAGGGATATAAAGTACCCTAGCAATAGTAGGAGGCCAATTCCACTCCTGGGACTGAAGAATCAAAAGGATATCAGTTTCCAGAATGTGAGTAAGGTATGTATAGTGTGAGAGTATTGTGAATGAAACTATGGCCTTTGTAGAGGGAGTCAGCCAGCCTATAGCAAACTAGCAAGCAGAGAGCTGAGAAAATAAATATGCTGACCTCACTTACCTTCCTATTCTGATATTTTACTGAATAAGACTGATTGAATCTGAAAGGAAGCAAGAAGACAAAAGAGCTCATTGATACAGCCATACAGATTAGCCTGTCTGGCAGGGCAAAGAGAAATTATTACAGATTATCCTGTGTCATTTGCTGTCAGTGTTTGAAATACTATGAGAAAAAGGGCCTTCACATTTCGCTCAGTTTGACTAAACTTTAGACATGCTTCCTCGTGACTCTAGGTCCCTGAATTCCCTTTGCTCAGATCATTTGCTTTAAAAGCTTGTAATTATAGATTCTTTCTCTGCCCCTCTGAAATGTGAACATTTTTGAAAGTTTCTTGACTGATTTAGAATCCAGGAATGTTTTTCTCAAGGACCTGGGAGCTATTCCTTTGAAATGTAATCATCAAAAAAGATGTATATGTACATCAAGACATAATGTTATATACCTTAGATATATACAATAAAAAATAAAATAAAATAACGTAAAAAAGATAGCAGCCATATCTCTAAGTTTCTATGGAAGGGTAGGACCCTAACTTCAGCAGGTTACATAACCTTTTCCTGCAGTTTACATGAAAGTTTACTTTTTTTTTTTTAGTAACTCCTAGTGCAGTAATACAAATGGTCAGTGATATCTACTCCAGATCTTAAAAGCTCTCTAGCCCTTTGTTTTCTCTTAGTTGAGCCCAGACTGAGGTCTGGCTTCAATCTCTCCCATTGTGATAGCTTTGAATAACAGTTTCCTTGTCTGTTTAAATTGTCAAGGTGCAATTTTTGATCTGATTACATTAATGATCTATTAGATGATAGATAGATAGATGATAGATAGATAGATTAATCCAGAATATTGTCAGAAGTAATCAGAAGTTACGCTAGAGAGTTTGTTTATCATGATATTTATATTTTTCAAATAGGACAATCACAAGCACACTGGAAACAGTCTGACTATCATCTTGTTTGATGTCCTTAGGAACAGACCCTGAGAATTTCTTGTGCCTGGGCTCTGTTGAGGGGCTGTTCTCAGAAGAAAATTGTAGGGTGATGAGGGAAGCAAGATAGGACAGGAATGTGTAAATAGGCAAAGNTTTGAATAACAGTTTCCTTGTCTGTTTAAATTGTCAAGGTGCAATTTTTGATCTGATTACATTAATGATCTATTAGATGATAGATAGATAGATGATAGATAGATAGATTAATCCAGAATATTGTCAGAAGTAATCAGAAGTTACGCTAGAGAGTTTGTTTATCATGATATTTATATTTTTCAAATAGGACAATCACAAGCACACTGGAAACAGTCTGACTATCATCTTGTTTGATGTCCTTAGGAACAGACCCTGAGAATTTCTTGTGCCTGGGCTCTGTTGAGGGGCTGTTCTCAGAAGAAAATTGTAGGGTGATGAGGGAAGCAAGATAGGACAGGAATGTGTAAATAGGCAAAGTTATGGGCTCCACTAAGAGGCCTTTTGTGTCCCAGTACTAGGCAGTCATTGATTCTGTTTGTACCCAGGCATTTCTAGGTCAAGTGTTCCTATCAATGGAGCATGTACTTCAGGAAAATGTTCAGCTGTAAATTATTAGCAGTTAGTAATCAGAACAGCTGGGGAAATAGGTACATCTGTCCAGCAAAAGGAATCTGGGTGGTGCACCAATAATGTATACTACAAGTAGCATTTAAAGTGAAAATATTTCCAGTCTCCCAAAGTAGCATTATAGTGAGTTTACCTGCTTGTCAAAAATCATTATTCTTAGGATAAAATGTATTCAAGGAGAGTAAAAAGCTTGAACTACTTGAACTAATATGTCGTTAATTATATAATTTTATCCTCTATATAAAACTGCTAAAATAGTAGCACTCAAAATATTCTTTTGTGTTTAATGTTTAGTAATCAGCTGAACACTAGAGAAAACATTTTAGCTATATTACCGTGTTCATCTGTTTCTATTGCTTATAACAGAATATCTGAAACTGGATAATTTATAAAGAAATGAAATTTATTTCCTACAGTTTTGTAGGCTGGGAAGTCCAAAGTCCAGGAAACACATCTGGTGAGGGCCTTCTTCCTGGTAAGGTAACTCTCTACAGCAACTCAGGGTATCACATGGTGAGAGGATCTTTTTACTTGCTTTCCTTGTAAAGCCATCAGAACAACACCCACTACTTCATGAATGGATCAATCCACTCAGGAGAGCACAGTCATCACATTCTAAATACCTCTTAAAGTCCCCACCTTCAAATACCATAATTAGATTTCCCTCCCTCTTAGCACTGTAACAATAGGGGTCAAGCTTTAATGACTTTGAGGGGGCATGCAATGCACATAAGTCACCTATCATTACTATCATCACTTTAGATAACAGAATATCTGAAACTGGATAATTTATAAAGAAATGAAATTTATTTCCTACAGTTTTGGAGGCTGGGAAGTCCAAAGTCCAGGAAACACATCTGGTGAGGGCCTTCTTCCTGGTAAGGTAACTCTCTACAGCAACTCAGGGTATCACATGGTGAGAGGATCTTTTTACTTGCTTTCCTTGTAAAGCCATCAGAACAACACCCACTACTTCATGAATGGATCAATCCACTCAGGAGAGCACAGTCATCACATTCTAAATACCTCTTAAAGTCCCCACCTTCAAATACCATAATTAGATTTCCCTCCCTCTTAGCACTGTAACAATGGGGGTCAAGCTTTAATGACTTTGAGGGGGCATGCAATGCACATAAGTCACCTATCATTAGTATCATCACTTTAATCAAATAATATATCAAGTATTTATTGAAATTATACCAGATGCACTTCATTTGAGTGTGTCTTTATATGATATTTATCAGTAAGTTACAGTAATTTAAATTAAAGGTACATAGTCTAAGGAATTATTTCTTTTACAACACAGTTATAGAAGAAAAGAAATATAGACAAATTCTAAAAACTCTGCCCTTTTCTTATTTAGCATTCTTGTGCTTCACTGTGAGATAACCACCAGGGGGCTTACTCTTTAAATTCAATAACAGATATTTACCCTAATTTCTAAAATGGCATTCCTATTGAAAATCAAAACTGGGGCAGTGGGGGCGGGGGGAGGGTGGACTTTTAGAAAGTTTTTAAAAGTGAAAAAAAAAAAAAAGTAGGCGTAAACCTGACAGAATGTTCTGGGTTTTCTTTTCACTGCTTTTCTGCTTGTGTATCTTTCACATACAAATGGAATATTAATTCTAACAAAATATTAATACAGTATAATTAACAGCTGATATTAACAGAGTTAACAGCATTGTATTATTACTGATTAATCTCTAACATATCATATATTAACATTGTTTAAAAAATCAAAACATCCATGTCAACAAACTGAAGAAACCAAAACAATTTGCACCAAAATATTAAAAAGCACAAGAGAAAATTATAATGTATTCTTCATTATCAACTTACTAGACTTCATAGAACTACCAAAATATCAGTGATTTCAAAATATGTAAGTGAAATTGCAAATATTATATTCCAATATTAAAATAAAATTATTATAGCCTTCTCTTCTTAAGCTATTAGTTGTTTGGGTTCTGTGATGTATTAAATTGTACATCCAGAATTAATGGGTTTCCTTTCTTTCCAGATATTGTATTGGAAGTTAAAATATTGTATCTTTGGCAAACTACATTGGAATAATCAACAAGTTCTATCCTCCCTCCCAATAACGAGATAATGTAATACATCATTATCGTTATTACACATTGAGGTTTTTTTTTTAATCCATTCTTTCTATATCTTGGTGAATTATTTCAACCTGTATATATCTATAGATGGTGTTATTATTTTTGGTATTAAAAATTCTCTAATTGTTTCTTTTCATTTTAGAACTAATGTTATCATTCAATGAGTTCTCCAAGTTTCTTTTTCCTTTCCTTTTCATTTTTAAAATTTTCTTTTCTCTTTTTTCTTAACTATTGCATCTGATTTGGATTTCTGCACTACTGTTTCTTTTTTCTGTAGATATTACAGGCACATGATTTAGTACTCAACAATGATTATCTTCTCATAGTGTGTTAGTTGGAGGAAATAATTCAAAATTCAATTTGTAGAAAATATTTTCCTGCAAATTGAATCTTTTAAGTTCTTTATATGTTGGGATCTAATCTTCCTTTTACAGCTTTTATTTCACCAGAAGTTTCCTGTTCCAGATATTCTGCTTGGCCTTTCTCAGTCTCATTGCTGAGTTCCTCTTTTTATTTCAGTGAGCAGGTCATGTCTTCAGGATGTTTTCTGTCAAAGTAAGTCCACAAATGATGATGGAGCCTGTGATATACATAGCACAGGGATCTTAAAGGGTTAAGCTCTAGAAGTTGGGGAGTTCTTTTCTTTTTTCCTGGTCATTTCGCAGCTAGTTTCCTACTCTTGTCCCAGTCAGTAGGGATCAAACTTTCCTTTCCAATGCCTTACAATTTCAAAACATCTTTGGGGCTCTAGTCATAAATAAAAAAAATGCTTATGGATGTTTGAAGGAAAGCATGGACTTAGATTCAAGCTCACATCTGCAGTTCTTCTGATATGTATGTGTATATACACGCACATATATATACATATATGTTACTGCACATGCACATGACATACATATATATGTAATGAGCTGTATATATCTATCTATACCTATGTACCCATGTATATGTCTTCCTACCTATCTGTCTGAACCCTGATATAGTAAACGTGTGACTACTGTTGATATTTTCCTGGGTACCAACATGTAGACAACAAATTTTTATAGGCCTGAGCTAAAGTGATGTATTTCACTTCTAACCACATTATTCAGCCAGAATTTGGATACATGGGGAACCAAACTGTAATATATATTGGAAAATATAGTCTACCTTTGAGACTAAGAGGATTGAGAAATGGGTTTCATGAGCAGAAAGATAAATTCTGTCTGACATATTTTATTCAGTTAATTATGTATAGATGACATTTCTGCTTCTATGTATATATGATATATGTATAGACAATATTTCTGTTTCTATATATGTTATATGTGTGTGTTTATATATATATATATTATGTCTGTTGGAAAATGCAAAAATAATTTTTTCATGAGCCTGTTTTATCCTTGAGGTAATATTTTGTCTTTGAAAAGATATTTGCTTGTTACACTAGTCTGGCCTCTGCCTCTAATCACTACTTGCATTTTTGGCTTCTGTAATGGAGCTTGCTTATCTACCTAGACCACATGAATTCCAAGAAATGAAACTCACTGCTGTGCTAGCCTCATAAATGCTGAGAAATGAAATGTAAAAAACCTGGAAGAATCCGTCTATAAAAACTTTGTAAGACCTGAGCTTGGGGTCCAGATTTTCAAGCATTAGCTTGTCTGGGCCCACAGGCATAATAAATACCTGACTCTCCAACCTTCTGAGTGACTGTCACTTCCTTGCTGAGTCTGTTTCCTCAACATATCAACAAGCAAATTGCTTAGCCAAACTTCAAAAATTTACTTTCTGGATTAATAATGTTTTCGATTCCATCTGCAAGACATCTAAAATCATCCTGAATGAATTTAGCAAGATGCTTTCTTTTTTTTTTTTATGTCCTTTTTTTTTTTTTTTTTTTG
>NW_007733421.1:6599-7563 GCF_000696425.1 Galeopterus variegatus | reverse complement strand
TCCCAGCGCCACACTCTCCCAAGTGCCCCACAGGCTCGGCCCAGCAAGATGCTTTCTGAATGTGTTTTCACAGCTGCCTCAATTAGTTTAATTGAGTAAGTAATATATGTTGTTTGTTTTTCTTTCTAAACCTCTTTGTATCAATCACTCTTTTATTTTGTATTTACATAAGTGAATGTTACATAATTCGATATGAGCGCACATAAACTCATCAATTTTTATCATGTTTTAAAGTCTTATTTATAATTTTATTAAAATTTATTTTAAAATTGCTCCTTTTATTTTTATACACAGAACTTATTTATGTTTACATCTTAAACTCCTTCTAATATTAGTATTTCTACACTGGCCCTCTTTAATATTTTTTTATTATATCCTTTATATTTTATTTTGCCTTGTGTGTGCATGTTTATGTGTGTTATTTAGTTACTTTTTTTGAAGACCCAATCTATTCCTATATTTTTTTCATGTCACTGAAATGAACAATAAGAAATATGAACAGCTTTAAAAACAGTTTCTTGAAGTCCATGGCTTAATTTTTTTCAAACGTCAACACTGATGTCCACCTTTTACAGCTTCTCCCAGAAACACTGAACAATTTTCACATCTTCTAAGTGATTCTTACTTGGTCCCAAATGTTCTCACTTATCTTTTTTGAGAAGTAGAAACAGGTGTCATATTTCTTCTCATTTATTCATGTATTTTATAAATTTCTGCCACATCACATAATTTCATATTAAATATATGGTTCTACAAGAATTTCAGTCAAGAATTAAAATAGGAAAACATTTTAGGTATGGAATATGACATAAAAAAATACATAGTGACCAAGAAAGAAAAGAGAGATCCATTTCGGGATTATGTCATAATCATGGAATTGAAATAAGCACTGTTATTATACTTACCATGGGCTTCCTCTAATCTTGACTGTCTCACAACAGTTATATGACCATGGATAAATCAT
>NW_007733421.1:2718-5467 GCF_000696425.1 Galeopterus variegatus | reverse complement strand
ATATATTTTTTTCTTTATATTTTATTTTAATTCCTGACTGATTAGTGCAAAGAGAAGCATTTAAAATTATTTAAAGGTATACGAAATAAATAGAAACATTTCAATATTAATTGCCAATTTTATTTAGAGTAAACTAATTCCACATAGATTTTGTTTTCTTATTGAAATTATAAAGTGTAGAAAATGTAGTATTGAAGGAATTATAATTATATAAAATGGAATAAGAGCACATTTAGATTGACATTCTAATTTAATTTTAACAGAATAAAATTGAATATAATACAGATTAAATAATAGAAATGTGCTTAATACCAATTTAAATTATAATAATTCTTAATCTATATTATTATAGTTAACACTTCTATATATCTTATCATTTTCCATGGAATCTTTAAGAAAGCGAGAAGGGTTGGGGGAAGGGAGAAAGAGAAACTCATTTGTTAAAACAACTTCATGAAGTCAGTACTATTTTTATCTGTGTTTTACAGATGAAAGAACTAAAGCATGGAAATATTAATGAATTTCCCAAGGTCATATAGCTAGTAAGTATGCAGCTTTGTTGATTTTATTTTTTATATATAGAATTTTATGTTTTTAAGCCATATTTATATTTTCTGAATTTCAAAGGTAATATTTAATCATAGTCATGCACTTTTCTACTTCGAAGGAAGATATTACTTTATCGTTAATTTGTTTTAGTAGCTGGAATATAGCACTTGAGAAATTGATTTTTAATAGCTTTTTTAAAGTGTACGGATTAATATTATCAAAACAAGTTAAAAAGATTTAAAATGCAAGCAATGTAAACATTTACTTAAAGAAAGTAAAGACTTCAAAATAAACATTATCATTTATAGTATCGGAATTCATGTCCTTCCCCTAGAAGAAAAATCATGAAATTGTTATCATCCATATAGGGTCTCATATCCTGGTTTTGAATGTGTGCTCCCTGAATAAGAACCTTATAAGTTCTTGGACAAAGGGAGACTATTTTGAAATGAAGGAATGAGTAAACATCTATTTCTATAAGCATCTATCTATTATCAAATAGTTTAATTAACTAATTAAATCTACTAATTAACCTTATGCCCTTATATATTGATATATCAAGGATTTTTAGCTATGGGAGCAGAAACATTTTACACTTATTTTTTTATACAGCTGTATCACATTTTCTGTTTTTTGCTTTGCAAGATGTTTCCATGTAAGTTCGCTATTATCTCCAAAATGATCAATTTTAACAATCTGCACTGAGTTGTGGTATAAAAATTATCATTATCAATAAGATCCTTTAGCCAGTGTTTATTGTTTAAAGCTTCTTCTACAGATTTTCCTTGGTACTGATTATATTTAATGCGTTTTCACTTAGGGGAAGAAATTATAGGATAAACTATATTGTAATTACTTGTCAATATAACATGTAGTTTATTAGATGATTCCACCAATTAAATCATATTATTTACATATCATTTAAAATTTTTTAAAAATATTTGTTGATCTTTTTATTCATTGATTTATTTTTGCTTTTTTTAAAATTTTATTTTGTCTATATACAATGTGGTTGATTATTGTGGCCACATATCTTTACATAAAGTGGCTCAATTCTTATCTAAATATTTGTTTTGTTAAAAACAAATTTTTTTCTCTCTCTCTTATGTAAACAGTTCGGTGTAAAAAGAATGTCAGAGACAAGTGAAAATTTTTCACTACAAAAATCTCAAATGTGCAGGAGAACCACCTCAGATTTATATTTTATATAGATTCTTTGTTTTGGAGTATAGACATGCTCAATTATTTCTAGCACTTAGAAGTCTATCAGTATCACTCTCCTCTCTGTTCTCCCCTACCAACTTCTACCCTCTTCATCATTGTCCTAACCCTTAAATTTGTTGCTAAACTAAAATGCAAATTCTCCTTTCACTACTCCACCACAAATGTTTTGCCACGGTCACCAATAAGCTTCAATTTGTCTAAAGCAATGATCAGTTTTTTAGGGTTTTTTTTGTGTGTGTGTCTTTTTTTATTTATTTAGATATTTCTTCTGCATTTGTCCTTTGGCTTGCTCAGGAAACTCTCTGAACCTTTGGTTTCTAAGGCACAATGTAACTAACTCTCTCCTTTTCCTGACCATTAACTAGCAGGATGATGTGTGGCTCGAATATTATCCTCTCTNTCTCTCCTTTTCCTGACCATTAACTAGCAGGATGATGTGTGGCTCGAATATTATCCTCTCTCAGGCCGTGTTCTTGACCTTCCACCTATGCATGCTCTGGGAGTGACTTCATTTTTTTCAAGAATATAGTAGCTAAACAGTAAATCTCTAGCCCAGGGATCTCCTTGACAATCACAATTGTATATTACCTACTGTCCCAAAGGTATCTGAAACTACTGAGGGCCAAATGGGAAGTCCTCATTTTCTGCCTCAAACTTTCTCTTTATCCATTTCATCTTCTTTGTTTCTATCATCTTCATAGTCCCATTAGACCAAAATCCACCAGCCAGCCCATCTGTTCTTCTCTTCACGCCTCTCCTTCAGCCCCTCAGAAAACTGCTTTGTTGGTTCCTTATTAACATTCTTCACATTTGTAACCTGCTGTTCCATTGCTACCTATGCTACCTTGATCCGAAACCTTGAATTTTCTTGTTTGGATCACTGTCCTCCTCCATTCTTTTCAATTTAAAATTCTTTCAATTCTAAAGTACCATTATGATAATATCATTCCACTCCTAAAAGTTATTATATTTTCAT
>NW_007733421.1:0-1563 GCF_000696425.1 Galeopterus variegatus | reverse complement strand
TTTAACAGAACACTTCCACACTGCAGAAAAGTTACTTTTCCAGCTCCCAGATATGATGACAATACTCTCCCTAAATCTTGGCATTCAATAGCTCCCAATTTCCATTAGAATGGAGCCCAAGCTCTTTATCAGAATTTACAAGGTTTTCTGGGATCACTTTTGTTATGTTCCAGCTTCATCGGGACCCTTTCACATTTTTTTTTTTTCCAGCCATATCAGAACACCTGATAGTTCTTTGAAAGTTCCACACTATCTTTGCTTCTGCTCCCTTGCACAAAATAGTCCCAACTTCTAGAGTACCTTTTTTCCTCAGTCCACCCAATACGGTTTGCTGATTAACCTGTTTTACAGGTTTAAATAAAACATCTCTTTTACACCAAGATTTTCTCTGTTCTGAAGATCAGTTTAATTATCACTTTAAATTGTACTTTCTTAAGTACTTGGCTATTTTTTCAATGTGTTAGTAAGGGTCCTGAGGAAGGAGAACGAACATGTTGTTTGCTGTTTCCCAAGTATTGACCATAATACCTGACACATAATAGCTAGACAACAAACATTTTTATAATAAATTAATATTCTGAAATATCTGGATTAGGCACACTCTGTGTCATCCCTTAAACCCGTATAAAGGTTACTTTACATGTATATTCCCTAGGTATGCATCTTATAACTGGCCATGTCCCAGCATATTTTGTGCTTGCCGTTACCACAGTCTCTCTCTCGGGTCCCTCAATGGTGTCTCTCTGTCACCACAACAGTGGTAATCAACTTATTTCAGTTTCTCAAGGTTGCTATGTTTCCACACAAAGTTATGCCTCTAAACACACTTCTTTGGATTTCAATGCTTGTCTTAAGTATGTTTTTACATTTAAATTAATTTTGAATTCATTTACTTTGAATTCAGTAATTTTGAATTCACTCAGACTTGAACAGATAGCTTTCCTAAGAGCCTCACTTGCCCACCTCTAATAGGCTCTTATTAAACTGTTTTGACGAATTGTCATGGATAGTTCTCTATATTCCCTCAACTGACTATGAGATTTTGGGGAAAGATATCCCAAATTTGTAATTTAGGAGTTTTGCCCATTTTCCGACAACTAACATACATTCAATAAATATTTCATAGATGAATAATATGTGCTATGCACGATCACTTCTGAACCTACTTGATCCTGTTGCCTTTCTATAGAATGTTTGTTCTCTGCATCAAGTTTTGGTGAAATCTTACACATTCTCAATAGTTCAGCACAAATGTCCCTTCCCTTATTAAACATCACCTTAGCCATACTTTTCTACCCAACTCTTCAAAGAATATTTGAGCTTTCCTGAAGGTGGAACACTCATCATTTTTGATTTATATCTTTGTACACTTTTGTATTATACTTTGTCTCTAAAATTCTCTGGGACTGAAGTTTGGCTCTATTCGTCTTTGTATTCTCAGCACATAACAGGTTGCCTTGCACGTGATTCCCCTACAATATTTTTTGCTGAATTGAAAGAGTTAATTCTTTTTCTTACAGTGCATAATACAATTTTAGGGAAATAATTTCTTCTTTTAGATAA
>NW_007733420.1:103447-111325 GCF_000696425.1 Galeopterus variegatus | reverse complement strand
ATAATCAACTACATTGTATATTGACAAAATAAAAATAATAAAAATAAATAAATAAATAAATTTACGAATTTGGTACTGAATGCTACACATGAGGTCTTTACTTCAAAAAGGAAAAATAAGGAAAACAAAGGAAAAAAGTAATTGACGGGGCTCTGACTAATAGATGGTGGAAAGAAGTTAGACTTCTTTTGTTTCTCTTTCTGTCTTTCTTTTGTTCTTTCTTTATTTTGTAATTCATCCATTCAGAATCCATTTACGTCACACCTGTATGTGCCAGGCACAGTGCAGGGCATCTGGAATACAGTGATGAGTGATATAGTGTTACAACTATTGAAATAAATCAGTATCTGTTGCCCAAATGTGTCAGGTTCTCTCTAGCTTAGCATTCTCTCTATTCTCCACACACACCTGATTAACTTCCGCACCTTTTTCGAGGCTCAACTTGGATACCTTTCCTTATCTCATCCCCCCAAGTTGGGCTTTGGATCTCCCCTTAGACACTCACAGACCCCAACACTGCACATTACAGTGATTTTGTTTTCCACATCCTGCTATAGACTAAATATTTTGAAGGGGTCAAGGACCATGTATTGGATTGGACCCAGCATTGGATCGCCAGTGCTTTGCATAAAATGTGGGGTCACTATTTTTAAAAAAGAATGGATAAAAGAATACATAAAATGAATAAATTGATCACTTCCTAAATAATATCACAGTTTAATGAGTTACTCAGCACTTAAGAATAAAGAGCATGAAGTGGTGTCACCTAACCCATGGTAGGGAGCAGAGCCAAGGAATTTTTATCAGAGGAGATGGCACCCAAATAGAGACTAGAAATATAAAAAAGAGGCAGTTAATGTGTGCCTGTGTGTGTGTGTGTGCTGTGTGATGGCATTCCCCTGAACCTAAATGTACTTCTCTCTCTTTGTCACATACTTAATTCCACATCACCAGCTTTCAAGATTTACCTATTAAAATCTCAGTTATTCTGACTATGAAGCATTCTCTGAGAACACCAATTCTAGTCATTTTAGATTGGGATCCCTCAGAAACAGACCCTGGGACAAATTCCCGGGAATCAGTTCCAGGAAACAACAGCAAAGGAGTAAAGAAGTGAGACAAGAAAAGGACAGCAGCCCACAAAAGGTGCAATATCAAGCAAGTCACCACTGTGGGTAATTGGAGCTTAATCCCACTGAGGAACTCTAGGATTCAGCGTAGAGCACTCGCTTCCGGAGCTATCCCACCTGAGGGCAAGGGAGCTGAGGTATTTATCCACCGATTCTCATCAGTCATCAGTTGAGAGCTGATGGGAGTGGTATTAGTTCCTCAGTCCTTCCTGCCATTTGAGGGTTCTGGTGGCCTTAGGAAGCCCTCAGGCAATGAAATACAAATACCATTTTGTCTTTGTGTGTGCACACAAGCCAGATGAATGCTTTTAAATAAACAGCAAACTCATGAGAAAACAATTTACTGATTGCATATTTAGTGACTTACTTCATCTCCCACCATTTTTTCATCCACTGCTCTTTGGGAATTTCACCCTTGAAGACCATCCACCTCCACTTCTCTAACATGTAAGTAAATGGTAGAGTTCCAACAATCGTGAGTGCTTGTTTGAGTAGGAAGTTTATTTCTGTTTCTGCAAGTAAAATGGAAAAGGATAAATATTAAGATAAGGATGACAGTGGATGTTTTGTGTTAAAGAGAGTTTTCCTAACCTCCAAATATTATTCCTCAAAATATACTTACTATAAGGATGACTATGTGAGAAATATTGACAGTGGACTTAATAATTAGTATATATTCATTTTCTCAGCTAAGGGATTTGGAGTAGGACGAAGTGCTGGAACAAGATAGGTAGATAAATATCCACAAGCTACCCCTAGTCTTCATTTTTTTAAGTTAGTTTTAATTGCCTTCCTTAAATGCCTCTTATCAGAGTTAATTAGGGGTTACCATTAACTCCCTTTCCTTTGTTGCTCTCTTCACAGGAGGATGCCACTACTGGTCTATAGTCCACTGAGTCTGTCCTCATGATATAACTATTTCAGACATGATGATAGGTTTACACTGGCCTACTCCCAGGTCCTTGTAAGATCATTGAGGGTCTGGAGCCAATGATCAAACAAGGTGAATTGCCCACAAGAGAATGGAGCTCATGACCTTGACCATATTGACCAAACGCTCCAGCAAGTGGAGCTGATCTTTTTTGCCACAAATAGCTAAAATGAGGGGTTCAGTTATCTCTCTTATTCCCTTTCATAAATACAAAATCACAAGTTGACATGTTCTGAGATACAGTTAATTTTTTTTACCAGTAGCAATTTATTCCCAATTACCCAAAAATACTTTACATCTTATGTAGCGAAAAAATATTTCCTATGTGTGATAACAGTTTTGCCCATATCAGACTAAAGAATCCCCAAAACAAGCCATAAATATATCCATACCATTGTCTTCATGAAAATCAGGTGGCAGAAGACCAATGGATTTCAAATGCTTCGGTGTAGCTGCAGAAAGTGACATGATTTCCCCAACAGCTTCATGGAACCCTTCATTAGCTCCATCTCTTAGCAGAAAAGGTTGTGTGGCATATGCCATGTAATATTGGATATGTCCCATTTCATGATGGGCTGTCAGGAAGTCGTCCATTGTCACCGTTGTGCACATTTTAATTCTGCATAAAAATGGGCAAGATTACAATGAATCTCACTGAATTTCATGTAATCATTGCAGTAGAGTTATATGGGGTTTGGGTAGCATGAATTATCTTTCCAAGATTTATTCAGCAATGAATCTTGGGTATCTACCTCTTATGTCCTAGAAACTACACTAGTTGCTCAATATAAAGAGATGGCCAGGGCTATGTCTTGTTGTCTTGCTCAGAAACTAATAGGAAGAAAGATAAACAGAGTCTTCTACTACAAAAACTCTGAGGCAAATACTATATAAGTGATCAGTAGATATGGCCTTGAGTGTAACAGTGAGTGAATGCAGGCACAGTCTCCTAGAAACACCATAAAGGGAATAACTGAGGATGCAATGAACAGTCTGGACCTTGATCAACGTACAGGAAGTTGCCAGGTAGGTGGCAGGGAGGTTGACATTCCTAGAAGTGCTCAATGAGAAAAGCTTGAGAAAAGAATGTGGCACTCATGACACTGTGATCAGTTTGGTATAGCCAAGATAGAGAAATAGTAGAAGGAGGTGGAAATTGAGACTTGGGAATCATAAGTTTGTAAGCCAAAAAGTGGATGTAGTGGCTCACGAAGTAGGAATAGAATGGCAAAAAAAAAAGAGGGCCAAAGACAAAGTTTTAGGAGGCCCCAGTACATAAGGGGTGGAGAAAAAAGATGATTCAGGGGAGATAGAGAAAGTGCAATCAGAGAGGTCAAAGAAGTCTGGAAGATGATGGCAATGCCAAAGTCAATGAAAAACAACATTTGAAAGACAACTTGTAAATGTTGTCTGATGCTGTTGTAGCCCAATGGGATAAGGACTGCATTTGACAATTAGGTGGTGGTCCTTTTCAACTTGACCAGAGCATGTTCATTTGGTGGCTGTAGGGGTCATATTTCAATAGATTCACAAATTAATTTTCTTACCACTCTGATTGTGTCACCCCCCATAAATATCCTTTAAGGACTTCTCACTGCTCAATAATAAACTCAGCCTCTTTATACACTCCAGTATGACTCCAACCTGCTTTTCTAACTTGGTTTCTCTCTATCCTATTTTGGAACAACTATAAGAATAGCTGCTCTATATTTACTGTCTACTATAAGTAAGATTCTGTGTTAGGAAACTTACATATTCTTTCTCATTTTTAAGCCTCACTCTAGTACTGGGGTCAATAAACTATGGCCTGCTGACCGGCCACCTGTTTTAAAAAATAAAATTTTATTGGAACACAGCCATGCCCACTTGTTTATGTATTGTCTATGGCTGCTTTCATGCTACAAGGGCAGAGCTGAGTAGTTGCAACAGAGGCCTGCAAACCTAAATTATCTACTTTCTGGCCCTTTACAGAAAAGGATTGCCAGTCCTTACTCTAGTGGATGCTGGTGGGGCCTTAACCAGATTTCCTTTACCAGGCAGATCTACCTGTTCCCCAGCTGCCTGAGTCATAGCTCTCATAAGAGCCAACAGCTGCTTCCTTCACTGCCTTTGGCCAAATGGGAGGTGCCTCAACCAAAAGGTTATGTCCCCCCACACTCTGGGGCAGTTCACAGCCAATAAATGACCGAACTAGGGGTACAACAGGCCAGTTCCCTTGTCTTGAGGTGTGACCAACTCTGTGGTTCAAATCATGCCCCAGAGAGTTTCATGGGAACAGGCTGAGGCCAAGTCTCTAGCAGAGATCATGTCCTTACCTCCTTCTCCTGTCCCATCCTGCTTCCCTCACCTCCCTTTGCCTGAAAGCTCTCCCTCAAGGAAGCACTTGTACTAGAATCTCCACGTCAGGCTGGGAAAGCCAACCCAAGATGCTCACAAACCTATGACCTAGGAATTACTATTCTACTTTATAGATAAAGAATCAGAAACCTAAGAAGGCCAAATATCTTGTCTAAGATTGCCTACTCATTAAGTGACACACTTAGCATTTCCAAGCCTCTGTTCCCAATTCCTGCCTCTCTGCATTTGATCCTGCTGTTCTCCCAGCCTGGTGTTCTCCTCGCAGCTGTCTGTCCAAATCTCTCTCTCATCTTGCAAGTCCTATTCAAATGCCAACCACAAAGCCCTGTCTGAGCCTACCTCCTATTCCAGGTATGATCAGTTCTCTTCCAATTCCCGGTAGAGCATTTCCCGAGTCTCTCTTATGACACAAACCACTTTCTCCATTTTATCCCAACTTATTTATTTGCCTATCCTGTCTCACTCACCAAAGTGAAACATGAAGGTGAAGATCAATGCCTGATTCACATGTCCACCTCCCATAAATCTTAGCACCAAACCTTTTCTAATGTGGGCACCACCATCCCTGTGACCATGCAACTCTAATGGGTGCATAATATTTCAAGTGAGGCAGATTGTCTAAAGGTTCAAGTTGGGGCCTGCTGGCAATCCTCTTTTCCTGGAAAAGCCCAAATGTGCTCTCATGCACTCCCAGCCTTAGTTCAAGGAGAGTTAACTCATCTCTTCTGTGCTCAGAGAAGAAGAATAGGAATGCAAGCTCAACATCACCCTGCCTCCATTGTCTCTCATTTAGTGTCAGTCCCCCTACCTGAAGTCTCCCTTCCCCAGGTCCCAGGCTGTGGGGTGGCAGACCACTTTCCGGCCATCTTCTGGATTAGTTAGCATGGAGTTTTCCCAGAATCCTTGAGTCATATTAAAAAGGCCAACAGACACAAAGAACTTCTCAGCCTCCTTGAATATCCTCTCTGCATCCCAGGACTGGAAAAAAAGAACAGTATTTAATTCCAACATTAAAATAACAACATTCTTAAGTGAAATAAGCCAGGCACAGAAAGACACATTCCACATGTTTTCACTTATATGTGGAATCTAAAAAGTTGTTCCCATAGAAGTAGAGAGTAAAATAGTGGTTACCAGAGGATGGGGGGTGGGGGCAATGGGGAGATGTTGGTCAAAGGGTACAAAGTATCAGTTAGACAGGAGGAATAAGTTTTTTTTGAGATCTATTATACTGCATTGTGAATATAGTTAATAATGATGTACTGTACATTTCAAAATTACCAAGAGAGTAAATTTCAAATGTTCCCACCACAAAAAAATAAGTATGTGAGGTGACAGATATGTTAATTAGCTTGCTTTAATTATTCCACACTGTGTTTATAATTTATAACATCACTTTGTACCCCATAAGTGTATACAATTATAAATTGTCAATTTACAATAAATTCTTTTTAAATGGAAGAAAAAATATTAATGTCATAAAAAAAGCCCAACATGCTTTCTGTTGGATATGTATATTGGCATAAAGTTTCTAAAAGGCAATTTGGCAATATGTATGGGTAGCTTTCAAAATCTTTATACTCTTTGTCCCACAAATCCTGTCTCTAGGGAACTAACCTAAGAAACTATCAGAATTTTAGGTCAAAGAATTACATTGAGAATGATTTTTAATAGAGAAAAAAGTGGAAACAACCATCAGAATGGTTAAATAAATAATGATACTTTTGTAGGGTGGAAATTGTGCAGCCACCCAAATAATATTTATATAAACAATTTTATTGATATTATAAAATACAATTTAATAGTAAGTGAAAAGTAGACTATATAAACCACTTATATGGTATAATCTTAATATGAAAATGTTAACAGTGGGCTGGATGAGATTTATGTGTGATTTTTTTTATCTTTGTTCTTTGTATTCCAAGTACAAACATAAACAACAAGGACCTTCTATTTACTAAAGACTATTCAACTCAAACCAACGATCACTGATTGAGCTCCTTCAAGGGGCAAGCCCCTGTATTAGGCACAATGGAAGGCCCAAACAATAAGGTAGGCATGAAGGCATGGCCTTTTGGAATAAAAAAGGCCCAGATGTAGCCTAGCAGCCAATGGGTATTTGGGCCTTGGCTTCATGATCTGTATGGAGTCTAAACTTTCGGAATGCTTTGAAACTGGAGAAAGGTAGCAGTAGGCATATGCCACCCTGCGAACTTTCCTGGGAACTAGTGTCCCAGGAACTGACCAAGCCTGCTTTGGAGATATGACCCACATAGGCAGGCTAAGTTTGTGAAATTGGCAGATAGCTCATGAGTCACTTTTAGTAACACAGAAAACTTCCTCTGATCTCAAAGACCAGTCAAGTCTGGTTTTTCTTCTATGTCAGCCCTGGAAATAAGAAACAGGATATGAGACTACGGATTTTTTTTTTTTTTTTTCATCAATCTTTAAAGACTCAATGTCAGGCAATTGGTATTAATGAGAGGTTCATTCTTAAGTGGAATGAATGTATACCAAAACAGTGCATACTAGTAAGTGCAGTTAACACCTGTTGAATGAAGAATGAATGAATGAATAGAAAACCAGATTGGAAATATTAGGAGTTCTGAGTTCAATCCTTATCAGCACCGCACTCTCCCGAGTGAGCCACGGGCCGGCCCCCTGAGTTCAATCCTTAGTTGCCACTGACTGTCTTTGTGACTTCAGGTAAACTGTTTACCTGAGCCTCAGTTTCCTCACTCACAGCATGGAATGATCACAATACCTGTCTGACAGTCTCATAGATAACACTAGGACAGATGGTGGATGAGAAAACACTTAAGAATGAGTAAGGATCTACATAAAGATGGGCCTCTACTGCTGCTCAACTGCAAAACGGGGCTAGAACAGC
The DNA here is from genome assembly GCF_000696425.1 of Galeopterus variegatus. Taxonomy (NCBI): domain Eukaryota; kingdom Metazoa; phylum Chordata; class Mammalia; order Dermoptera; family Cynocephalidae; genus Galeopterus; species Galeopterus variegatus. Next base: position 104,016 of record NW_007733420.1, on the reverse strand, counting down.
TGCAAGAGTTTGGAGGCCCCTGCAGCTACACATGTTTATTCTGCAGTGGACTTTTCCCAGGAATATGTTATGTATGAGAAGATGTACATTGCTTTGCTAATTACAGACTTAAAACTATTAGCAAGCGAAGGTTTAGTGATGCATATATAGTAAATTATGTTGCAACCCTCTAAAAAAATTATATAAGGCAAATAGAAGTATGATTATGAGTTCTACCCAGAAATGTAGAATTTTAGTTGACTGAAGAAAAAGATGTAATTATAACTATAATATGATTTTATCTATGGAAAAGAACACAGAAAAAATTAAACAATTATATACCCATGTGGTAAGAAAAAAGTAATTTAAAATTATTTTACCCAAGGGCCGGCCCGGTGGCGCACTGGATAGTGCGCCGCTTGGGAGGCGCGGCGGCGCTGCCGCCCGAGGGTTCGGGTCCCACATACAGACCGGCTCCCGCTCACTGGTTGAGCGAGGCGTGGGAGCAGCGCCGAGGTTTGCGATCCTGTTGCCGGTCCCCGGTCCGGTACGGGGGCAACACTGAGGGTTGCGATCCGTTGCTGGACACG
>NW_007733420.1:67468-102447 GCF_000696425.1 Galeopterus variegatus | reverse complement strand
AAAAAAAAAAAAAAAAAAAAAAAAAAAAAAAAAAAAAAAAAAAAAAAATTATTTTACCCAATTTCTCCGTAACACCCGTCTCCCTCCCCCTTTCCCATCTTTAGTAACCATAGGTCTGTTCTCTCCTTCAGGAAGTTCAATGTATTATTATGGTCTTTCTTTCTTTCTTTCTTAGCTCCCACTTACAAGTGAGGACATGCGTTATTTCTCTTTCTGTGCCTGGTTTATTTCACTTAACATAATTTTCTCCAGGTCCATCCGTGGTGCCACAAATGGCAGAATTTCATTCTTTTTATGGCTGAGTAGTATTCCATTGTGGGTAAGGGACACAAAGAATAATTACAATTTGTAATAATGAACATGCTAATAATATTGATTTGATCATCACATATTGTACACAAATACTGATAGCCAACACTGTACCCCCAAAATATGTAAAATCAATTATGTCTCAATTAAAAATTTTTTTTAAAAAACTGGTCTAACCAATGGACATCCAATGCTGTACCAAGGAACTGGTCATGGTGGAAGAAATCTGCCCCAGTGTAGACAACAAGGGGTGCATTTTTTTTTTTTAGAAAATTTAAAAGCAATAATGAACTGAAAGTCCTAAAATATATTATTTTAAAGATTCTTGTAATATTTTTAACATTAATGATTTTTTGAATATACAAAAATCTTTTAATGGTATTTTTGCTTTTACTACTCATAGAGATTACTGATTGATTACTTATAGCAATGACTAACTTTGGAAAGAGTGATGCCATCCAGTTGGTAATTCCACATCTTATTCCTTAATGGAAAATTCAGGTTATCTCTGTTTTGAATACCACTCAACAAGATCAGTAACAAAGCTGGTATTCAAGGTACTTAAGGCCACTGACATTGTAAACTACATTTCCTTGAAAATATGGCCACCTAGGAAATAAATTTAAATTAAATGGAAATTGTTTTATTTACACAGTTTCACATACGAAATAAGAACAGAAGAATGGCTTAAAAAATGAAGCTAAGAATTTAGTTTAAGTCTTTAAGGCCTCTTTTTCCTACCTGGTTCAGCATTGCATCAGTAACATCTATGTTTGGTTTCTGTCCATAGGGAACTGTCAGAGAGTACAGATTTGTCCAAAATCTACCCCACATATCACCTATTTAAGAAAAGAATCTGTTAATATATGACAAAGACAGCAGAAATAGAGACCTGATTTTACATAGCACATGATATCAGATTGACAAACAAGCTATACAGTATTCTAGATTTAATCTAGTTTCTGTGCTTCCCATTTACCACCTCTTTTTCCCTTTTTTCCCTCTCTCACTCTAAACGTCCAACACTTCCTCCTTCTGTCTTCTCTAAAAGATTAAAATGGCAGGAAATTATGTGGTTAGGCAAAGCTCGTGAGGGAATCATCCTAGTTTCTCTCATCTCAAATAACAATTCAAAGGCACAATTTATTAAATATATGGAACATCATAGCTACTATAAATTAGAAAGAGGTTTATATATAATCCACCATCCATGGGACAAAATACTACAAATTAAACTATCAGTAATATCTAGTATTGGATTCAAAAGAGATCATATGAAAATCATCATTTAGGAACTTCTAACTAGTAACTAAATTCCACTTTTATTACTATAGTAGGACACTTAAATGGGTGACTTTTGAAAGATATCAAACAAATGTTAAGTTGGATTTCGAGGCCAGAGACCCCAAAAAGGAAGACGGATCTAGAAAAAGTCAATCTAATAGCAGGACCAGAATCTTGGCGCCAAAGAAATGAGGCAACACAACTACATGAAGAGTATTCAAGTGAACTTATATATTTTTTAATTAAAATTTAGTAGAGATAAATGTGAAGTCCTATGCTTAAATTTTAAAGGTAAACCTATCCACCATAGAAATATATATGTGACATCAGGCTGAAACACAGTCTTCATATAAAAGACCAAAAGTGGCCCAACAGACAGTATGACATGGTTTCTAAAACACAAATGAGACCTTAAGCTAAATCAAAAGAATTATAGTGTCTAGAACAAAGGCAGGCATGGTATCATTTTTAATTTATGTTAGTCAAACCTCTTCTGGAGTAACTGTTCGGTTCTGAGCACGACAATTGAAGAGGGACATCGACGAAGTATATAGTTCGTTCAAAGGAGAATAATTAGAAAAGTGGGATTTTAAGGGACAGTTGAAAATCTGTGTAGATCTTTAACTTGAAAAAAGAAAAGAGTGTATACATGATGATAACAGTAACAGTCACTAAATGTATTGAGTACATACTCTTGTGCCAGGTAGGATGCTGTGTCTTATATGATGGCTGTTTACAACTATCTGGAAGGTCATCTTGTAGAATAAGAATTGACATATTCTAGGTAACCTCATAGCATGGAAATAGGAGTAATTAATAAAAAGCATTAGAGGGATGTTGATTGAGTTCCACATAAAGTAGAACTTTCTTATAACTGGTGCCATGCAGCAATAGGTTATTCTGCCTTGGAAGAAAGAATCACATCACACCAGACAGATTTAAGCAGAAACTGAATTACTAAATAATGCCTACGAAGGACATTGTAGAGAGGATTTCTATATTACTTTCAGGTTAACAGTCTCCACAAGTCCTTAATCCATATTCTCTCCTGCTGACAGACATGAGGCTTGGCTGTGGAGGAGAATTAGCTACCAGTAACTTAGCTTGACTACAGTAAGCACGCTACATACGCATGGCATGAAATTTTCAAAGGTTTTGTGGTTTATTTGGCCTCAGCTGCTGGGTGGAAGAGGAGAAGATGGCCACTCTCCTTCATTCATTACTCATATGTATTCTGAACCAAGCAATTTTCAGCAGAAGTAACTGGTGGAGTCTAGAATGAACTTAAGGAAGTTTTCACTTAGCTATACCTTAATTCTAGAAAGGCTTTCTCTCACCCTTAACCACCCCCAGCCTACCAAGCTTCTTTCCTCTGACAACATGATACTAAAATCCCAAACTCCACCTCAAGAACTTAGCCAAACAACTTGAATACTTAAACATTATTTTCCCATTTCCACTCTCATCTGAACCTGGAATTCTTTCTCTAGTTATCTTAAGTAATCTCTTTATTTTGTGGATTGTGGCCAAACTAATAACTCTTTATGTACGTTTAAAAGTAATGTAATAGAGAGTAATTTAAAATGGATTTTCTGTTAAAGTGCTTTCCAAATGTAATTTCTGTAATGTTACTAATTTTATTCACAGAATTTTTCAAAAGTCTTATGTTGGGCTTCATTTAAAAGATAATTTCGGGCCGAGCCAATGGTACACTCAGGAGAGTGCCGCTGGGAGTGCGGCAGCGCTCCCTCCGCGGGTTTGGATCCTATATAGGGATGGCCGGTGCGCTCACAGCGCTCACTGGCTGAGCGCGGTTTGGCCGGTCTCAAAAAGGACAATAAATAAATAAATAAATAAATAAAAGATAATTTCATTAGTGGAAATAACAAATAGCCAAGTATACAAAGAATTCCTTGGGTTTCTTACCAAGCAAATGAGCAGGGAGGCATCCAGTCGGACTGATATAGGAAGGGTAGGCATCCATCAGCTTTGCCCTCACATAGGCATGAAGCTGTTCATATAATGGTTTAATCTGAAAAGCCCAGGAAGAAAGTTTAAGACCAGGAGCAGCCAATTCCAATTTCCAAAGCCCAATACTAGAAACAGGAGCTTCTTAAACAAGTACCCCACAAATATATATAATCAATTATGTTTCAATTAAAATAAAACTCAGAAAAAAAACAGGTAAAATTTCCTGAAATTATAATTTTTCTCCTCTCAATTGTTCTGGAGAGTTTGAAAGCATTCCTTCTTCCCAGCTATTTATGGTGACTAGCTCCACCGCATAAATCAGTAACCACACCTGCAGGAACACAGGTCTCAAAATGAAAGATGTAAGAAAATTCATTTTTTTAAAATATTCATTTTTAAGATGTTACCTACTTCCTTTGTTTTTAAATTGAGGTATCATTTACATACCGTAAAATTTACCCATTTTTAAGTGTGGAGTTTCATGAATTTTAATATGTTGAAACTATTGGGAAACCATACCTCCATCCAGTTTTAGAACACTCCCATCACCTTCCAAAATTTCCTTGTGCCCATTTGCTGTCAATTCCACTCCTACCTCAAGACGCAGGTAATCACTGAACTGATTTCTGTCTCTATAGTTTTTCCTATTTTGGACATTTTATATAAATGAAATTAGATAATATGTGACCTTTTGTGTCTGGCTTCTTTCACGTACAGGGTTTTTTAGGTTCATCCATTTGTTGCATGTATCGGTAATTCAGTCTGTTTTATTACTGAGCAGTAGTCCATTGTGCAAATATAGCAGAGTTGGCTTATCCATTCACCAGTTGGATGACTGGGTTGTTTCCAGTTTGGGTCTATTATGCATAATGCTGCTATGAACATTTGTGTATGTCTTTCTATGGATATGTGTTTTCATTTATCTCATATAGATACCTAAAAGTGGAATAGCTAAGTCACATGGTAAGTGTGTGTTTAACTTCTTAAGAAATTTCCAAACTGCTTTCCCAAGTGGCTACCCCATGTTACATTTCTGCCAGCAGTGTATGAGGGCTCCAATGTCCCCACATCCTCCCTAACACTTAGTGTTGTCAGTCTTTTTGATCATAGTCTTTCTGGCGGATGTGTTGCAGATTTTCATCATGGTTTTATCTGCATTCCCCTAATAATTCTTTACTAGATTATTTGCCATTTGTATAAGTCCTTTGATGATATACTTATTCAAATCTTTTGCCCATTTCTTTTTTAAAGGGTTGTTTGTCTTCCATTTTTGATAGCTCTGCCCAACTATGGCTGTGACACAGTAGCCTTATATCAGAATTTTGAAGGTGCAAGGGTAAAGGCTAAATGAAGGAAGAGGGACACATTAAGAAGTATCCAGGGGACACTTCTGCTCATAAAACTCTTTTTCCCTATGAAGATTTCCTTAGTCAAAGGCTAATAAAATAATAGTACCAATAGTCCTAAGGAAGGAAGCCAAACCTATGTCTCTGTTAATGAAGACAGCATCATCCCCAGGTAGCTCACAAAGACCCTTCCTTCTAATCTTTTCTTCTTCTAGTCTTTCTCTTGGTGATTACTGGTCAGCGACTGAAAGGGGGAGGAAAGCAGAGCAATTCTGATCACCTGTAGGGGCTTCCCTATTATTCTCCAAAGTTGTGTCAAGCTCTAATATTCATAACTCTGTGATGCCTTGGAATGGCTGAACAGTGTGTTAAGAACAAGCCAGAATGCTTTTGGTCCCTGTCCCCTTTTCGCCATACACTGCTCTATGTTTGTTTCTGTTTCTATGTGTAGATCCTCGGTTACCTCCTCAAAGGTGCTTTCCACATCTTTAATCAGCTGGTTGCGGGTATAATTATAGCCATCTTCTCCCTCTGCTTCATAATCTCCTCTCCAATAATCCCCGTAGTCCTCATAATCTGTTTTTTAAAAAAGAGAAAGGAGAACATAAGGAAAAGAAAGAGAGAAAACACAGTATATGCAGATTAACATTGCTGAAGGGTTAAAAGCATTCTAAAGTTTTATCACATTTTTACTGCCCTTCTGAACATCAACTCAAAGGGATGCAAATGAATGACAACCCTAGCTAATGTTTGTTAAACACTTGCTCTGTGCCAGGAGTTTAAATGTATTATCTCGTTTAACAAGCCACACAAAAACCGTACAAGATTGTCATCATGACATCCCTTACTGTGCAGATGAACAGCCTGTGCTTATTGTTTAAATAAATTTTATTGTGGATATTTAAGGTACATGGGATGATGATATAAGATACACACAGGTAGTAAAATGGTTACTGTAGTGGAACAAATTAATATATCCATCATCTTACATAATTACCCACTTCTCCCTATGGCAAGAACAACTATAATCTCATATTATAGATATCAGAACAACTATAATCTAATCATTTAGCAAAAATCCTGAATATAATACACTGTTATCACCTATAGTCCTCATGTTGTACATTAGATCTTTACACTTGTTCATCCTACATATCTGCTGCTTTCTATCCTTTGACCTACATTTCCCATTTTCTTCCCACTTCCCTGCCCCTGATAACCACTGTTTTATTCTCTGTCTCTGTACTGTATATATGACCTTTTTTTTTTCTTTTTAAATCCCATGTATAAGTGAGATCATGGAAGACTTTTCTTTCTATGTCTGGCTGATTTTACTTAGCATAATGTCCTCCGGGGTCCATCCATGTTGTGGCAAATGTCAGGATCTCCTTCCTTTTTAAGACTGAGTCATATTCCATTACATATACTTATATACCACAGTTTCTTTATCTATTCATATATTGATGGACACCTATGTTGTTTCCATATCTTGGCTATTAGGAACAATGCTGTAATGAATATGGAGTGCAAATATCTTTACAAGATGGTGATTTCATTTCATTTGGGTATATACCCAGAAGAGAGATTGCTAGGTCCTATAGTGCTTCTATTTTTAATTTCTTCAGGAACCTCCACACTGTTTTCTATAATGGCTGCACCAATCTACATTCCACCACCATCCTGTGCTTACAGTGCTTAAATCACTTGTCCGCAGTCACACAGCTGCTACCGGGCAGAGGCACACTCTTAGACTCCTAACTCTAGATCTCTATTTTCTCCATATGTCAGTTTACATCTTTAGCTTTAAAATATGAGATTGTATCTCTAAGTTTTTTAATTCTCATTTTGTTCATGGCCTTATATTTTCAGATCTGATCCAACTCATCTTAGATATTGCCACAGTGAGCTGTGTTTGTTTGAAAATTATACGTACACACGGCACATCTCTATATGCTCCATTTAGCATTTCACCATCAGGAAACACGAGCTTGTGTTAGGGCCTTAACTAATAAAGTTTGTAAACTTAGTTTGATAATTTTTCTTTTTACATGCACATTGGCTGATGAGGAAGATGAGGAAAGACATAAGTATTTGGATGGAAGCAAATGCATGATATTGTAAAACAAAAATGGTGGTAAGCTACTGTCTCCAGCTTGCCTGAGGCTTGAGAATGTGAGTTTAAGTGGCAGTTGGAGAAATTTAGAAACAACAAACGAGAAAAAAAAATCTTCCTTACCCAACCCAAAGGGGCAGTGAATCACCAAAGCATAAAGTTATTCATAATACCATGATTTCAGCTCGTTATTCAGGCAGAAGAATAAGTTAGGGAACATGGAAGTGCCTTCCCACATTAGGTTTTTTATGACCACATGACTTGAGTTATAATTACAACTATAGAGAACATTGGGTTTCCAGCCTAAACTAATCTGAGGGTTTTTGTTTGTTTGTTTTTGTTTTTTCTTTCTTTCTGGGATATTACCCTGAGATAAACACACAAATGAACTTTGAGAATGAACTGTGGCCAGAAAGGGATTTAGGTGTCTTTGTCTATCATCCTGTCTGAGAAATAGGATCCTCACTCAATCCGCATATTCCTTTGGGAACCCTTGGGGGCCTGAGACCTTCCTGGATAGCTCATACGTCCTAATTCCTGAATAATAATTCATTTCAGGCTCTGTAGTTGAGTCTCGTTCCTGAGCTTTTTAAACTGTAGAATGCCAATGCAACTTTTCTTATTCCCTAGTAGTTTCTTCTGGAGGCAGGTAACCTGAATTCAGCAGATGATTGTTAAGTTAGGGGTATCCCTGATATCAAAAGGCAGGCTTGATAATGCATGAGAAATAGGCCCATCACCCCATACGGAGTTTCAGCACCCCTACAGACCAGCTGACTTACTGTTCGCTCTTGCCATCTCATTTTTCAGGACTACGTACTCTTCATATAATGGCCTCAGCTGCTTGCCGACCTCAGACCTCCAGCCTTCCCAAGCCCAGAGCCTCTCACTGTAGTCTGTACTCTTTGCCATTATGCTATCCAAACCTGTTATCACAAAGCACCCAAAGTGAAATAAACATGCATTTGTTAAAATTTTATTTGTAAACAATTATATGAACTTTAAAGTATTAAAAGTAAGGTCAGCAGATAGCAACGTCATAAAGTTATTAACTGAAATCTCATGATTCCTTAATTTCCTCACCCTTATTATAATTCCAAAATACATCTGCAGAGAAATAAACCACTGAAATAATTTAATTACTAACTTAATTAAATTACTTGCCTGTGATAGAACTTACAATGAAATTATATTAAAAGTTAAAAGAGCATCCATGTGTTGAAACACACATATTTGGAATCTTCTCATCTTTGAATTATCCATCTGAAGAGCACAATGTCATCATCTAATGTCAATATCATTTTTAAAACTTGGGAGAAAAAAGTAAAATTCATAATCACTACTCAAAATTAATAGCTTACCTGGTTCAAGTAATAAGCACTCCTGTGGATTATTTGGGTTGCAAACTTTTCCAGTACTGTAGATGGTGCTCATTGCATTTAGAATTGTGTTCAACTGCAAATTAGAGATAATAAATAATGTTTACAATGAAAAAATATGCTAAAGAGAATGGTAATGTAAAGATCTCCTGTTGGCCATGTGGTTTTTGATGCCTCAAAATACAGAAATTCACATCTTCTTTGCCAGATTTCTTCTTGTATTTAAGGAAAAAAAATGTGTTAAACTTCCCCACTGCCAACTAGCACAAAGCCTTATAAGCACATAATAAATATATGTGGAGTAGTTGAAATAAACAGATACACAAAAACCCCAAGAATGTTCCTCACTTACACATACAGAAAGAAATGCATTTTTTTTTTTGTTTTATTCAGTATATATTGAGCCTCTACTATGTCCTACACTCTGACAATTCTGAAATGAATGAGTCACGGGCCCTCAAGGACCTCAAAGTTATGAAATGGTGAGGCATCCATAACAGCAATAACTACATAACAGAGTAATAAGTGCTATAACTGTTACCAAAATGTAATGTGGCAGTATGGGGGGTGGGGAGAGAAATTAATTACCTGGAGATTCAAGAATGGCTGCAAGGAGGGGGGTACATTTGAGCTGTGTCTTGGAGAAGTAGGAATTGGTCAGGTAGAAGAGGGAGGTAGAGGGCAGAGCCTAAAAGATGGAAAGAAGTTGGAAAAGACAAGGCATTTTCAGGGGGAAGTGAAGGACATGGGAGCCAGGCTCTCTCCCACAGATTATTTGAGAAGCACTGAATTAAAGGCCCTGTTTCCCCTTCTTCTGTTTCCCTCTTCCATTATTCTTTCATTGTACTACAAGAGTCATTACCTAAAACATGAAATCGATCCTAGGCTTAAACTTCCGCAAGGTCCCACAGTCCAAAGGAATACATGTAAACTCCTCTCCATGGCACCAAACCCCTCGTGGTCTCTTCCTCTACCTGCTTCTTCGATCTCCCCTACTCCCTCTCCATTGAGTCCATGCACTTTTGAGTTTCCCCTCTTCCCAAACACTTCAAGCTCTTAGATGTGTTTCAGTGGTTTTCAGACCGGCTGCACATTAATTAGAATTATCTAAGAATCTTTTAAAAGTAGAATGTCCAGGCTCCACCCAAGCTGGAACAGGCTGTCTAGATTTGAATGGGCAAGGTTTCTTGTGGTGTCCTTGAGAAAAAGATAAGGAAGCAGGGAAGGAATAAGGTAAAGTGAATTAATAACTAGTTGGATAACTGGACCCAGAGAAGGCAGACTAATAAATATCAATTCGTGGAAAGAGACATGCCATATGGCTTTATCTTTGTCCTTACCATGCATTTTTATTTTTTAAATGTAGATTAGAATATACAGAGTTCCAGAGGACAAGCAACTGAGAAAGAGACCTTTGATGTTAAATAGCTAAATATTTTAGACTAAAATAATTCAACAGGCTACATCAGGGGTCTGCAGACCATATCCTGTCTGTTGCCTGATTTTGTAAAGTTTTATTGGAATACAGCCATGCTCATTTATTTATGTATTAGCTATGGCTGATTTTCCACTACAATGGCAGAGTTGGCTAGTTGTGACACAGACAATAAGGCTTGCAAAACCTAAAATATTAACTCTGTCCTTTCACAGAAAAAGTTTGCTGACTTCTGGGCTAGAAGGATGAGATAGAAATGAATATAGGCTTTCTTGAACTTGGACAAACTAACTACCTAAGAACAGAATTTTAAAAGGTGCCATTTCAGAGCAAATTTGGAGACTTCATTGACAGTGAGATTGATATGAGCCAACCTTGGTATTTGGTTATCAAAAACCAAAAATCAACGAAAAAAACTAATACAGTCCTAGACTGCCTTAGTAGATGTAGACCACAGGGAGCATAAAGTCATATTCCTGTTCACCTCTGTGCAGACTGGAACCCACTAAGAGTGTTGTATTCAGTTCAAAGACACTGACAAAACAAAGACAGCAACTAGGGCTGGTGAGGGGACTCAGCACCACTGCATAGGGGGAAATTGGCAAAGTGAAGGATGTTTAGCCTAGACAAGAAAAGCCTCAAGTGGTTCTAAACAAACTAGCTGCCTCCATTTATTTAAAGACTATTATGGGAAAGAGCAGTTTGGCTCTGGAAGGTAGAACAAAGTAAAGGTAAAGCATTTTGCATTCCATGGAGGGAATATCTCCCATTGCTTGGGGAGTACTCACACATGGAACTGCTGTTTTGGGAAGAGTGGAATAGCCCATCCCTGAAGTGGTTTGAGCTGAGGCTGTTAGCCACTTGTTAAATAAGTTGCAGAAGAGAGTCAAAGATGAAAGGGGGAGAGAATTAGATTGCACATGGGGCTTCTCAGGCTTGGCACTGTTGACTTTTTGGACCAGACAATATTTTGTTGTTGGGTGCTGTCCTGTACATTATGGAATGTTCAGCAACATCTGTACCCACTAGATGACAATAGTATCCTTCAGTTGTGGCAACCCAAAATGTCTCTAAATGTTGTCAAATATCCTGGGGGGGGCGGAGGGGTAGGGGACCACCCCACTTAAGAACCACCAACACAGATTAAATGTATTCTTCAGGCTGCCTGATCCTCAGTAAGCTGACCTCTGTATAGAGTGTCTGTACAAACCACAGTCCCTGGAACAATTCCAGTTTAATTCTGTCTTAATGTAATTATTACCAATGTCTTCTTTCACTCTCAAAAAGATCCCAACGTAGATGATAAAGTATATGGTCACCCCACCTAGGCACAGAGCTCTTTCTAATGTCAGCATTACTGTCCTTGCAAACAAAGAAAGCAGTCATGGTTGATATTAATGTTTAATATTTCCCAAACATTTTGATTCTTGGGATCGGTACTAAAATGTTCACAAATATACCTGTCTGCTTTTGTCTGCTGAGAGCGCTGAAGACCCACTCTGCTGAAGGGCCTGCAACTGAAGCTTGACTGTGAGATTCTGAATTTCTTCTAGTGAATAATTTTTGGCAAGTTTGGACTGTTCTTCATAAAAGGCAGACCATTTGGCTCCAGCAGCATCCTGAAATGACAAGAAATTGAAGTTGAAATGACACTGCTTGAACAGTTAGAACAGAAGACACAATCCAAGAACATCTTCTGGAACATCTAATATTTCCTGAGTTTTTTCATTCTCTACTTTGAAGAAGGTCAAGGTTTAGGTTAAGATTGATCAGGTCACTCTTGGTCACTCTCTCTTTCTGGCCCAGTGCCTAGTTTTCCCAAGGGTCCTGTCCCAAGAACTGGAAGTGAATTCTCACAGATAATTCACATTGTGGGGTTCTGGAATTTATTGCTTTAGTGCTGTGACGTAGGTGAATTGGCCAAGGATTTGAGGATGAATGCTCTAAAATGAGGACCCAGTAAAGCTCAGAGTGGGCATGATGGGAATACAGCCCCTCACGGCAATGGGAACCATGAGAAATGAGAAGCAGTTCACAGGAAGCTGATAGGTGCCATGACTTAGCCCAGAGATTCTGATCTTAAATTATGATCTCCCAAAAGAAGGCTGCCTAGAATATGGCCATTTGGTAGCCATGGTGATTTTCTATGAGCAAAAGAAATCAACAAGCAGGTGATGATGCCAGGACACACTTGCCCCCCCCATCTTGAACATCAATAGGTAGGTGGACTTCTCCAAACTTCTCTAGTGTAGTCTTTTCTCAATGCACAAATTCATTTCCATTTGTCAAAGACTAAAATGAGCAACTACTTTGTGTGTTGTGCTGCTCTAGACCATACAAAAGAGGTAGCACATAAAGACAGTTAAGAGCTCCATTCTTAGAGTGAGACACATGTGACTAGCTGTGTGACATTGGGTAAATTACTTAGCCTCTCTGAGCCACAGTTACCTTATGTGCAAAATGAGAGTAATGAGAGTGAGGATTTACCTTGAGGTTTTATTTTATCTTGAGGATTTACTGAGGTTGTTGTAAGGATTAGAAGAGTTAAATAATAAAATACTTACCAGAGTGTCTGACACATCCTAAGTATTTGATAAATGTTAGTTATTTTATTATACTTTTCCTTTTTATTTTGGCAGCTGGCCAGTATGGGGATCCAAACCCTTTACCTTGGTATTAGCAGCACCATGCTCTAACCAACTGAGCTAACTGGCCAGCCCTGTTGTTTTATTATTTATAGAGGAAAAAGTCATTTTACTTAGGTTGCTTACAATTTTATCAGACAGGTAAGGTATGCATCATGAATGTTTCATTAAGGAAACATAAGACTATATAATAATGTATAAACTATGAGTGCGGCCAGCAGCTTCTGTTACAAAAACGAAGAAACTCAAGGAGGGGACCAGATTTGGCCAACCCCTCATGGAGGAGGTGAGACTTAAGACAGACCTCAAAGTAGGTAGGAGTTGGATGGATGTAGAATACTTTGCAAAACAATTTACCTCATTTGATCTTTTTAACAACCCTGGGAGACAGAAAATCACTCTATCTCCATTTTTATAATTGCAGAAAGTGGGTGAGAGAAATAAATAGTGTGGCTGGCAGACAATCACCAGCATTCGATCCTGGACCCTGTGGCAGACAGACTCTAAGATGGCTCCCATGACCCCTGTCTTCTGGCGGTCACACCCTTGTATGATTCCCTCCCCTTGAATATGAGCAGGCCTGTGATTTGTTTCTAACCAAAGACAAACAGCAAATGTGACAGGGTGTACATGTTTACATTACATAAGATTGTAATTTCTATCTCGCTAGATGTGTCTCTCCCTTGTTGACTTTGATGCATCAAGATGCCATATTGCGAGCTACCCTGTGGAAACAGCCAGATGGTGAGGAATTGAGGTTGGCTTCTGACTAACATTCTGCGATAAACCAAGGACCTCAGTTCAGCAGCATTCAAGGATCTGAATGCTATCACCAATCACATTAGCTTGGAAGGGGATCCATCCCCAGTTGAGCCTCAGAGGAGATCTCACCAGCATCTTAAATGCAACCATATAAAACAGAAGCAGAAGGTCCAGCTAAACTGTGCCTGGACTCCTGACCCACAGAAACTGTGGGATAATAAATATGTGTTGTTTTAAACTACTAAACTTGTGGTAAGTTCTTACACAATAGATAACCAGTACAGATCACAAAGGCAGGACTCCAGGCATAACTACACTTTTCAGACCAGGAATTTTACTTTTATCCTGTGAGTACCAGACAGTCACTGGGAGGTTTTGAGCAGGCATTTAATGTGATGGAAATGGTGCATGGAAGTGACAGTAATGGACCAGACAAGAGATAAAGAAAATAGTGGCAGTGAAATAGAAAATATTTTCTCTCCTTATTGAACATTCACAACCTCTCAGAAACTACTTCTTAATTAATCCTCACAACAATCTTGCAAGGGAATTGTTTTCAAGTCTGCTTCACAAATGAGGGAAATGAGGCACAGAGCAGGTAAGTAATTTTCCCTAGGTGCAAGCCACCTGACGCCCTTCCTAATCCCTACCCTTCTTCACCCAATCCGGGACAATTTACTGTCAATATAAATTTCTGGTAAAACTTTGATACCACATTATAGAAATAATTTTATTCTCAAGCTGCTTTGGAAACAGCTCATAAACCCCCAAAGGCCTTGGTCTTAGAACATTTCTCATGTTCTAAGAAATACTGCATGTGGGACTTTGAGGATATCTGTTGTTATGTTATTTATTACTACCATCCTACAAGTGTTATATTTTATATCACCAAAAAATCACTTTATGTTGCCTTGCATTTGGCCCTTGAGGACATACTGTTCCCAAGATGTTCTTTTTAATGTTTTTTACAATTTATTCCACATCCTCACCCCAAGGCTCTCAAGCCTAAATAAAACAGACAGTTTAGCAGTTATGCAGAGAATCAAAGTCAGTTCATACACACCAATCAGATCATTTAGATAGTGGTCGATAACTCTTTGTAGTTTTGGGACCTGAATGATGATGAAATAAAACTTATATAGCAGTTTACATAGCACCAAGGCTCAAAAGGAACCATTATAGACAAAATTGGTGGCATTCCACACTACCTCTGTGAAAAGGCAGGAGAGAGGCAACTAAAACTAGAGAAGTTTGTGCATAGGGTTTGGGGAAAAGATACACATTGTTCAGGACAGCCACAAGAAATCAACACTCTCTGCCCCCATTTATAACTGTAGTAGATATCATATTTCCATCCTGTGGTAGAGCCTTTGTAATTTCAAGGACTGAACACATAAAATCCTAAATTATATTTTAAAACATTCAAGAATCTTTTCCGGCCTTAACTATATGCATAAATTAAATATAATGATTTAATTATGCTTTTGAATGTTTTCATATGAGCTTTGTCTTAAGCCATGGGTCTGGTGATCTCTACCCAAATTGTGATAATTGTATTTAAACAATTAAAATGCTTTTCTGATAAATTGTTTGAGATTTAAAGGATTGACATCTCATTTTCTCTTTTTCTATAGCTCACTATCCCCAGAACCAGGCTATACTTTCAGCAACCTCTAAACCACTTTTTCCCCTGCAGGTGTGAGAGTTCCCTGAAGACAGAAGATGAAAAACTGGGTGAAACCTTAGCATTCATCCAGGAAGTTGAAGCTCAACAAGGTCCCAGGAAAACCTCCACCCTTGGGTGCCATATGCTGGCCCAGTTTCCAGGTATAGCTCACAAAGCCACATCAGATTCAAAGATGAAAGCTACCTTGGTTACTCTTTAAATCCACCCAGAGACTCGCATACTTTAAAAAACACTTATGCTATTTAACAACGTAGGTTATCTAAGTTATATGAATATGAATTCCATCACTCCACCTTGGGATTCAAAAAGTTATTTTTTCTTTATTTTAGATGGGAGGTTTAATATTTTAAAATTTAAATGTTTTAATGTTTATAAACTGAATTTTATGTCATGGGAAAAAAAGTGCTCACTTCTGAATTCCAGTTAGTTGCAGCACAGTGATCTTCCCCCACTCCTGTACCTGTGTGTAGGCATTTATGTTTGTCAGGAAGCCTGGGACGGACTCATCAGAGATGGGCATTAAATTGACATTCTTTCCCTGGGTACAGAATAGCAGTTTAGAATTACCCTGCCCTGAATTCACTGTGACTCCTGCTGTGAAGACAGAGGAATAAGTTCAGGAATCAGGCATGCCCAAGGACCTGAGGCTCCCTGGCAGCAGGGCACTGAAGAAGCCCTAGAGACCCCACCCAAAGAGTAATTGTGGGCCTCCTGCTCTCTCTTCACAGCTTCTGACAACTCACCAAGAAATATTTATGAAGTGTTCATGGAGACATTCCGGGCTACAACAGGGCAGTCTTCAATACCCATTTCAGCTGTGTGGACAGGAGTTTGGGGCAGCTGTAATAGTCACTGTCAAATTCTGGAACAGTGAACCAGGATGCCTCTGCTATCAGTGGAATCTTTCTGCTCTCTCCAGGTATAAAAATGGTCCAGAGACCTCCTATGTTGCCAGAGATCTCCCAATTTTGCTATTAAAAATCAAGTATGCTCTTTCTGAAATTGCTTTTAGAAGGCTCCAATTTCTTCCTAAAGACATTGGGTTTACCTTTGTGCAAGTTAAGGTCAGAATTGAGTTGCACTAACAAATAAGAAAGATTCTTATTAACTTTCTGTGTGCTTAAAATCTTACTCTTATTTATTCTATTTTACCTCCCCAGTTAGTTTAATGATTTGACTTTCCTGCTGTTTACTAATGTTCTGATTAATATAATAGATCTGCTAATTTCCCATATCTGTACCTTCGGGGAAGATATTTAAAGGATCATGTTTCAAAAAGCAAACCAAAAATAAACTTACAAAGAAGGGACAATGGAATTAAAAAAAAAAAAAAGCAATATCATTTTACTGAGAAGATAATTACAGTTTAACTGGAAAATATTCAATCTCAAACATGAGAACCGTATTTGCTATAAAGCAAGGAGGAGCAATGAATTGTGTATCATATGACAAGAGATTGGTAATTAACTTTCACTGAATTTCTGAACGATTTGGAAAACTTTCATTTTTCAAACAACGAGTTTCACATATGTCAAGACTGCTCCTGATGTTGCTAAATAAAACAAAAGGGTTTCACATATTAATTACTGAACCAACCTGGTAGTGCAGAAGCATAGAAACAAATAGAGAAATCATTTTCCCAGTAAAACATGACCGACTGTCCAGATAGTGGTGACATTTTCAGCTTGGTATGTTGAGGTGATAGTGACCTTGATACAGTGTAAACCTATGTGTCATCTCATGTGCAGTTCCTTATAGAACTAGCTTGGTTCTTCTCCAATGTCGCCTCTTGGAGTTGTACCTAATTTTATTACCAGTTTTAATCCAAATCTACTGGGGAATGGGACAATCTTGCTTTTGTTTCTCAGCCGGGAATCGCTTGATCCCAAAACTCTTGTGAGAAGATATGGCAAGGAATGGAGTTAACTGCACACACCATGATGGCAGAAAAGGGGAGAGAGCTTTGGAGACCTGTTTTGAACCAAGCTCTTTTCCTTATCTCTATCTGATGGACCCCTCCACACTCCTAGGTAGGCAGCTTTTATGACACTATGCTGATCAAGTTTGAGGCCCTCTATTGTTCTAAGGTATATTCTCACACTTGATCTAAGGATTGCCATACTAGGTCAGATCCATAGGCTGACAAGCCCAATATTCTGACTCCTGAGAATTACACCAAGGGACAATATGGGAATGGCAGATTGTCCACAATAATGTTGTCCTGATAGGATGTGAACATACATGTGCCATACAGCCCAAATTTCCCTTCCTGTATCAGTTGTCTATTATTACAACAATACTACATAACAAACAACCAAAAACCTCAATAACATAAGTATTTATTGTTTATGTGCCTAGAATCACTAGGGGTTGGCAAGCAGATCTACTGATCTTGGCTGGATTTGCTTACAACTCTGGGGCTTGGCTTCCATTGGGGCAACTCTTTCATGTGTCTTTCATTTTTAATTGGCTATCCCAGGCAGATTCTCATGGCTAAGGCAAAGATCCAAATGACAACCCCATTTTCAAGTCCATCCAAGTCTCTGCTTTCATCAAGTCTGCTAACACCTCACTGGTCAAAGCAAGTCACATGGCAAAGGACACAGTCACATAACCTTCGGTAAGATGGCACTGCAAAGTGACATGACCCTGGGCATTATTATACGGAAGGGGGAAGAACTGGGTCTATCAGTACAATTGACCATACTTCCTTACTCACGGTGGATCTGCACCTTATATATTTGCTTAAATTCTTCAAAGACCTATTTATAATTTTCATTATTTCACATTTTTTACATTAAAGAATGGCCCAGTTTTAAGTCTTAACAGTTTTATCACCTGTGGTATAAATAGTACTTCCTTCTATTTATTTTAAATTTATCTCTTTTGAGCTCTCAGAGGCACCACCATTCTTTTATGAAGAGATTTGGCCAATACAGCTGTGAATACTCTATCCTTTCTTGTTCCATCTCGGACTTTTTTTTTTTTTTGGAGTCAGGCTTTGTGCTGCTCCCTACTTTTCTGATCCCCTTAAATCATTCTGATTGCCCTTTTTGGAGGGATAGTCTTCCTTTCCAAAATTCTTCCTTTAAGCATGACCAGCAGTATTGTGTTTTTAAAGGCATAGGATAATGTTCTCTCTTTTATTTGCAGAACGTTCTGGATGATGCCAGCCATTATGGCTATGGGAACTAATTGATTAAACTCTTTGGGGGACAATCTTGAATAACTCCTAGGTCCTTTTCCTGAGTCAAAAGTGACTTCTCATGGCTCATCCGCTCCCAGGAACAGCCAACATACATACACCCTGGATTTTCTAGACCAGTTCCAATTTATGTCATTTTACTACATATCACAATTTTTGGTGGCAAAATTATGCTTTGGTTATAGTTTGGATCAGTTTTTCCAAATATTTGTCTATGTATTAATAATCTGCCAAAAACTTGATTCATGGCATATTATAAATATTTGTTTTATTGAAGAACTTTTCAGAATTTGTAAAACTTTTTTGAGGTAATAGGCATATCACAAAACCAAGATTAGAAATACTAAATGGCCTTAAAATATTAATAGTAATTTCAAATATTTTACTTATCTTCAGTTAAAAGTGTGTTATTGCTCAGCAAATGTTAAACACAGGGGATCACAGAGCAAGTTATTTTCTCTGTCCAAGAAGTTCATTTACAGTTAACCTCAAAGAAAATAAACTAGATCAACAGATAGTCTCATTAAAATAAATCCACACTGTTTTTAATTTAGTGAGTCAGCGCATGTCTTAGAATGGATGCTGATCTGTGATAAAACACAGGGTAAAGTCAGTAGTATGTAAATTTATAGGAACAAATTCTCCCCTTTGTGCAGGAAAGGTTTGTTGGCAAGATACACAGACGGAGGTGGATATTTCTCAGTTCTTGACCCTGAGTTCTCTGCTGCCTGCAGGCCAAGAAGCAGGGAAAGAAAAGAACATAATGGCTGCTTCTGGGAACTGTGTTGCCCCCAAGTTCATATTCCTCCCAGCAGCTGTTCTATGAATTTCCAAAGAGCTTCAGAAATGGAGATTCCCATTTCCCCCAGCTGTGACTTTGTCAGGTAAATCTTTATTTTAGAACTGTCCACTTGAGATAGCAGCAAGATTGTTGAGCTTTCCATAATGCAAAGCCCCCGAATAATAATCTTGTTGTTGCCAACACTGATGTAGAGAAGGCAGACACAGTATCACTGTCAAGATCACACACATATTCTCTGACTTCAGCAATCCCGTATAGTATATACTATATTGCTACTATTATGGTCATAATCTTCATTTTACAAGTGAGGAAACTGAGACTCAAGGAAGTTAAGAAACTTGCTCAAGACCTTCAGCTTGTAAGAGTCAGAGCTAGGATCTGATCCCAGGCTGTCCAGCCCCAGAGTCCACACTTACACTATCAGAAAGTTCTACTTGATCGCACTCCACTTGTAGCAGCCTGCTCATCTCGTTCCCTCTTGTAGCCTGGCCCAGCCCATTGCTTCAGAGGATCTCAACACAAGCAATCAGAGAATAGTAGGAGGCATCACTTCCCTCCACACTCATTGCCTCCTTTCCCAGGTAAACCCATACAGGTGTACCGAAGTGCACCAATGCACACTTCACCCCTGCTTGAGGAAGGAGGTTCCAGGCCCCTTGCTTGCTTTTTGTATTTAAATATTCTCACTTTTTTTTTTAAAGGGCCCATACTTTCCTCCAGCTTAGCGATACTTAGTGATCTATGCTCTTTAATTTCTCGTCTTTGCTCTAATCAATAGGTACTATTCAAAAGTGATAGCACTTTAATGATCCAGAGATCGTTTCAGCAAACATCACTACATCTCATTTCCTAATGTGCCTTCTCATCATCTGGGATCTCAACAGAACTGTGATATGTCTTTACAAAAAATCCTAACTCCCTCTCACAGTAATAACATTGATGTCTTACAGCGACCCTATGAGGCAGATATGAGTGTCATCTTCTTTTTCACAGGTGAACAAACTAAGGCACATAGCAGCTAATTAACTAGCTCAAGTTCTCCCAGCTAAAAAGTGGTGGAGCCCAGATTTGGACATAAGCAGTCTGGCTCCAGAGATCTTAGGCATGATATTAGTATACCTTCATGACCACCCAAGAGCCATCCAGCTGAGAATAAAAACAAATGCACAGTACACTGCAGTCATCTCCAACAGCAATCAAAATAAATTGAGAAAAAGCAACAATGAAGAGCTAAAGAGATGAAGAGAAGTAAGACAAAAATGTGAGACAAGAAAAAACAACTCTTGTGACAACATTAGGCTGTCAAAATCTCCTGGGTTTCCTTGAGCTTCAGAAAAATAGAAAAAAAATCTCTTGGTGGATTTCAAATGAGGCAGTAGGTCTCAGATTTGATCTCTTCAGTGAATGGCAGTGATTTAATTTAAACATGCAACCCACTAATCGTTTGAAAAAACAAACTCCCAATCTACATTTTTTAAGGAAAGGATTGCCGAACAAGTGCCACAAAAATGTTTTCTTAAGTAATGGTGTTCAATTTTCCAGCACTTAAATGTGTAAGGATGCTGCTTTGGGATCTGTGAGAGAAGAAATTGCTAAGTGCTTGCACTTGTCAAACAAAGCATCTTGCTTTCCCAGAGCATTTTGACATTGGTCAGAACTGGTTTAATTATAGTTTTTCTTGAAGGGCTCTGGCTGGATTCTATGACCCTTAGAAATCCCTCAGAGCTCTGTGACAATGAGGGTAAGAATTTCCAAGTTCAGCCTCACCTGACCCACGGTTAGCTTAATTGATAGATAGTTCTTTCACTAAGCCTCCAGTTGCATTTTTCAGTTAATGTATCATTTGTAGAGAGTCTTTAGATATTTCTGTTGACATTATAGGCTAAAGGAAATTATTAACACAATAACTTATGCATTTCAATGAAATGCTTTGAATGCCCAACTATAATGAAAATTATGGTGGTAACTTTATAAAACATATTCACTTGTTTTCAAGAATCTGAACTGAGACCCGTGAATTATTTTTAACTGTTTCCCAAATGAGCCCCAAGGTCAATTAAGTTTAGTCGTCTGGGAGTCCAAAATCAGAGATATGGAGGCAAACATCCAATCTCACAGCTCACAACATTTCTTTGATTACCCTTTTCAGTTTTAGGAGAGTAATCTAATCCTTAAGAAGAAACAAATACTTCTACATAGCCATGAAAACTCACCATCTTTTGGACATTCTCTTCGGTAATATTGGTGTTATAATCCCAAGAAGCAAGAGAGCTTTCATAAAACAGGTCTTCAGCTTCATGGTTAAACTTGTCCAGAAATGTCTTGGCCAGTTCCTCAATGGTAAATTGAGCAGCAGTTACAGAAATAAGGCTGAGAAGGAGCCAGAAGCAGCCTGACATCTTTCCCTGTGCGCCAAGATCCCATCCACTGAACAACTTTCCCTAGAGGAAAACCTCCTCATGACTTTTTCTCTCTCATCAGCCTTTGAACTTGGGTTGGGCACTGAGCAGAGAAGACCAAAAAAAAAAAAAAAAAAAAAAAAGAAGAAGAAGAAGGAGGAAAAAAATAAGGAAGGAAAAAAACAGTAAACAATCTGCTGAACCAATATAAAGAGAGGACACATATACATACAGATTTTAGAATGACTTTTTAACTAAACCAAATAAACAAATGTTATTCATTAATTCTAGAGAACCTTAGATCTCCTAGCAATTTATGGCCAAATCAAAACTTGTACATTTGGTTAATATGTTCCTAAAAAGCTGTTAAAGATAAAAGGAAGGTGTTATAATTTTACAGTGACCAAGAGGCCCAGAATTAGGGATCATGGGGGTAATGTTGGCATTTATGTTTCTCAGACAATTCCATTAAGAGTCAGTTATCCCTCCTTTATTATTTTTTTTATTTTTATTTTTTTCCTTTTTGTCTTTTTTCATGTCCGGCAACGGATTACAACCCTCAGTGTCGCGCCCGTACCGGGCCGGGACCCGCAACGGGATCGCAACCCTCAGTGTTGCTCCCACACCTCGCTCAGCCAGTGAGCGGGAACCGGTCTGTATGTGGGATCCGAACCCTTGGCGGGAGCGCCACCGCGCTCCCAAGTGGCGCACTGTAGCAGTGCGCCACTGGGCTGGCCCCTCCCTCCTTTATTTTTATTTCAAGCTCATATTCACAGAAACTATCTACATGGGTAACATTTTCCCTTCCAAATAAATCACTTTGCCCCTGTTTTTATGGGATTTTTTTTTAATCAATTTTAACTTCCATGGCCATTTAAAAAATTATGACTACTCTCTCCTCCACCGATTAACTCTCCTGATCGGGCTTTGGAAAATTTAAAAAGGCTCATTTTCTATTTCTCATATGACCATATTAAACCCTGGTTCTATGACTGACTTCATTGTATACCTACTTCCCTTCTACTTACCTGTTCAAAACTCAGTCAACATCACAAGAAAGTAAGAATGCCTCTGTGTGTTTGAAATCCAAAGAGTGTCCATGTAAAGTTCTGGTCATCCATAGCCATGGTATCATGACAACATGGAATTCAAGAGATTTTATTGGTTAGCCTGTCAAATCTCAGGACGTGGCTCAGTGTTGTCATTCCCAGAGTGTAGGCATGAGTATCATACAGAAAAGAGAGGGGCCACTTTAAATGGCCTGGCTTTTGATTGGGCCTGCCTGACTGTGATTATGAAACCTTCACATGGAGAAAACATTTCTCCAACCAGAAAAACAAGTCTTCCAGGTTCAGGGGAAATGGCAATGACTAAGCCTTAAAAAAAATTTCACTACCTACTTCTCCTTCCAAAGTTGTGCGTATTATTGTAGAAGAGGAAAAAACAATTATAAGTAACTGTTCAAAGTGCTTTGTGTTGTACTATCTCACTTAAGTATCACAACAAACCTACAGGCAAGTATTTTTATTAAGACTCTGGTTTGACTCTGAGCAATGTGCAAAGGCACTGGAAGGATTCAAGCTGAGAAGTGACCTGGCAAAAGTTTTAACAGAATCACTGGCTGCTGCTTAGAGAACAGACACTAATAGGTTAAGGGTGGAAGCAGGGAGACCCGTTAGCGAGCTACTGTAAAAGGTAAATCCATCTCAGATTATTTTCGGCTTTGTTAACAGAAGTATTAGATACAAAATAATCTAGAGGATCATGTTCATTTCTGAGGACCACAATTTTAGAGACACAGAGAGTATCCAGAGAAAAATAAATATGACAGTAGATAGGTCTAAAATATGAGTTTGAAGAACAGCTCAGACATGGAAGAGAAGATTTAGTGTACACAGCTCCCCTCCATCACAGTACTGTCATTTAGAAGATTTGGGTAGCATAACAGTTTTACTCTGCCACTTGTTAACCGTGTGACATTAGGCAGGCAATATCCTCCCTGCTCCTAGTTTCCTTATTTTAAAGCCGATGATAGTATCATAAGTACCTCATGAGGATGTGATGAGTATTATATGAATGAATACACGCAGAACAATGCTGGTAGTCTAGTAATAAAAGCCAATCAAAATGAAAGAAGCAGTATTATAAATGGGAACTTCCATCCCTCCACAGAATGTGTAAGCGAACCATCTGCAAGGTCATCTTTCAAGGACACTGCAGCAGAGATTGGCTGCGAGTTTCACTCAAAGGTCCATTTGGACTAGAAAAATCCTGCATTGTAGAAGTTTGCTGCCCTGTGCTGAAACAGTAGAATGGAGGAGCTCACCAGGGGAAGGAGAAGGGTCATTTGTGAAAGAAAAAGGGAGCCTGCATGAGCTGGCCATGGAGAACTTCTCAGGTGCTTTGGTCACCCGATTATGGTCAGGTCCTCGTATAAAACCTACATGCAATAAGGAGAAAACTTGAGTCCATCACTGCTATCTCGAGGGAGAAAGGGAAAGCCATAAATGTAAATGACTCCCCTCCCAATACTTAACAGATGTTGTGTTTGTTGATTGCACATACTTTGCATCAGGCTTTGTACATAAACTCTTCACAACAACGATTACAGACAGGAATTGTGAGATCCATTTTGTAACTAAGGAAACCAAGTTTCCAGCATTCTTGTGACTGGAAAATATTCCCACAACTGATAGTGGGGCTGGATTTTGTCCTCGAGCTATTTAAGAGACCTCTTCTCTCCACAGAGTCATGGGTTCACTCATCTGCTAACTTCATGCAGATTTAGTAAATCCTCATCAATCTGTCATATTCTGAGAAGAAGCAGGCCCACATAAGCAAAACTAAAATGTACTGCTTTGATCATACCAGTTTTACATTGTTAAATCATTTTAAGTAGAAATATTTCTAAAATGTATTCCATCCTTATCAAGGTGTTGCCTAGACATTATTTTATGTGTGTGCACGCGCGCGCGTGCGTGTGTGTGTGTTTTCATATAACTCAGTGTTATCTTGAATATTATTAATGGCTAGGCTAAAATGTGACATTGTCTTTAGGGCTTTACATTACATGGCTCCAAACAACTTTATTGCTATTAATTCTGCTGTCTCTGCACATTCTGAATTTGCTTTTACTTGTTGGACCATCAACTTCTGATAGCCCTGCCCACCACGATTCCCCTCCCTTTCTGATCTGCTGTCTGTTAAAACCTAAATGGAAACTAGATAACCATGGAGTTCAATCAGAAGGCTCTCTCATCATAAGCTCAAACCTAGGGGTGGGTCTTCACTCTGCTAAAGCAAAGTGCATAGACTTTGAGATCCATATTTCCCTTATTGCTCAACTTTTTATGCATACCCAGCTGAGTCACAAATGGTGAGGATAACAAATAGCTACAGTGAAAACCTCCTCCAGTTCCCCAGGTGGAGAGGGTAACTTTGGTAATGAAAAGAAAGGGTGTTTCGTGCAATTTCTTATCTTAATATCGATTAATGCTTCTGACAGGAACAAGAGAAGGTATCAGGAATACAAAGCATAAAGAAATGTAAAACTTTACATAACCAAGAATTATTTGCACTTAGTACAATTGATTTTGACCACGTGTTTATCACACATAGTGGATTTATAAGTGCTTTACAGAAAAGAGATAGCAAGTTGGCTTTTCAGCCTAAAGGAGAAGCTAAAGCTCTTTCCTGTTTACATTTTTAGTTGGATAGTCCTTTTTTTCCTACAGATAGAGCAAAGATAATCTTCATCAACCATATTGACAAATATTTTCAACAGAGTTCAAATTTGTGAGGATAAACTGTGGGTTCCATGGAGGTTGTACTGATTGTTACTAACCTGAATTTATGATAATACATTGCTTGCCACAGTAACCCTAACTTATTTCCACACCTAGACTATACAAAATATCAGATAGCACTAGCACAAGGGAGATACTAGTATAAATTTGCATCTAGGGCCTTAGAAGCAAAACTTGAGCCTTTTTCCTAAATGAAATGGGATCCATAGAGTTTGAACAAAAGAGTAACATGATCTCGCTTATATTTTAAGAATCACTCTGGCTGCTGTATGGAGAAGAGACTATCTATGGGGCAAGACTACAGGCAGAGAGATCAGTGAAGAGGCCATTTCAACAATCCTGGTAAGATATGACACTGTTTTGGTGGTAGCAGCAGAGTTGGTAAAATATGGTGGAATTTGGAATACATTTTGAAAGTAAAGCTAACAGGATTTTCTGGTGAATTTGATATAGGCTATGAAAGAAAGAGATTCAAGGATCACTCCAGGGTTTTTGGATTGAAAAACTAGAACAAGATCGACATCAATTTAGATGGGGAAGGTTGCTGGTAATATAGGTTTGCAGGGATCTGTTAAAAACCCAACTGAAGATGTTGAGAAGGCAATTGGATATAGAAATCTGAAGTTTGGCAGAAAGGTCATGTATTAGTCCATTTCTGTTACTTGTAACAAAGTATCTGGAACTGGGTAACATTTTAAAAAATGAAATTTATATTGCTTACAGTTTTGGAAGCTGGGAAGTCCAAAGTCCAGGGAACAAATCTGGTGAAGATCTTGGTGATGGCGACAGTGACCGAGGGGTCTCACATGACAGAAAATGGCAGAGCAGAGAGAGAGAGACTAACCTCTCATGTGCTCTTCATGTGCTCTCCTTTTTAAGCCCTCAGAAGCACATCCACGACCATTTTGAATCCATTCATTAGGCATGGTCCTCAGAATCTAATCACCTCTTCAAGGCCCCACCATTCAATTACCATAATAGGATTTCCCACTTTCTTAACAGTCACAGTGGGGCCAAGTTTCTAATACATAAAGCTTGGGGGACACAATTGAATCAATCCACAGCAGGTCAGAAATGGAGATATAAATTTGAGAATTGTCAGCTAGAGATGGTTAGTCAAATATGTCTTTTCAGCTAGGATCAAAAGGAAAAGATCCTACTTCTTCAGGATCCCAGTGTGCTGAAAAATTTCATTTAGTCCAGACCTCAGGAGGGAAATGGAATAGATAAATAAGGGGGAAAGTTACTTGAAACAACCCTCCCTAGAGAAGTCATATGTGGATTGAACAGAAAGAACATATAAGAGAGTTTCAAGAATGTGGCCAGAGAATTACATGTCTTCACCAGTTTGTGGCAAAGTAGAAATGTCTCTTGAGCACAGGGTGGTTGAGTTGAAGCAAGATGCAGGTTCAGGGAAGACAACTGATATGAGAGAAAGTCAAGTAGCTTAGACACAATCCAGGTCAAGGCTGCAACATTGGTGGGCATTCAAAGCATAAACGACTCATTTTGGAACCAGCTCCTGCCTCTCACCCAGAATCTGAGAGTGACTGAAAAATTTTACTCTTTAATTAATGCTTCCTAACTGGCTCTAAATATCTTAGAATAAGCTTTCATCCTTACTGGCCTCTATCTCAATCTATAGATTGAGTATGAGTCATGTTTTCTGATCCAACTGGAAGAGTTCAACAGTAGTTGTATTCTTTAGGTTTAGCAGGCTCATCTTGGAGCCTCCCTCCTCATCTTCTAAGGGATTTGTCTGGTTTAGGCCATCAGTGGGGCTTGGTCAAGGCTAGTTACGAACTCCATCCCTAACCTTCCTATTCATTCTGAGTCTCTCCTACTGAACTAGAAGAGGAGACCTCACAGAGAGCTAATGGAGCAATACACAGAGCCAGTTATACCAACTCCAAGCTCGATCCTAGGATTGCTAATCAAGTATATAACCTCCCAATTTTATAAAACACTGTTTTTGCCTCCTGACAACTCAGAATTTAAAAAATATTGTGATTCTATTTTTTTGATGAGTCAAAGAGTAGAGCTCAAGCTACCTGATCACCATATGCAAATTGATCCTCCCTACTACCACCATATACACATATATTGACACTATTTCGACAGCTTCCATCCTTTATTTTCCTCCATGGCACTTATCGCCATCTGCTACACTGTACTGATACTTATGTGTTTTACTAATTTATTTGTTTATTGTCTGTCTCTCCCCACTAGAATATAAGCTCCAACAGAGCAGGGATTTTTCTATGTTTTGTTCACTGCCATATCCCCAGTTGCTTAGAAAAATGTCTGGCACATAATAGGCACACAATAAGTATCTATTGAATGAAGACACTGTACGTAAACTCAGTAGTAAGGAGGAGAAGCAAGGTAGCCCAGTGGTCTATCATATATGTGGCAAATTTATTTTTAATGTGGCATATTTTATCTGTTTGTTTGCCCACCCACAAGATATGATGGATAGAGATTAGTACCAACTGGAAAAAAGCTGGAAAATTTTTCTAGAACAAGATAAGATTTGGAAGGTATGATGTGAGTTAATATGGTGGAAGACGTGAGAGAAAAATAGTGTGACTGCTATAAGCCAGGCATTGGACTAAATGTCTTACATGTGTTAAGTCTCTGAATCCACAAAATGACCCTGTAAAGAAGGTATTGTTATCATCTTTTTATAGACAAAGAAAATAAAATTTACTTCCATCAAGCTGCTTTTTACTAAGTACCAAAGACAAGTGTTGGACACTGAATAGTCTTTTCTCTGAGCCAGATATCTCAGATTACAATCAATGTCTTAGGCAAAAGAGAAGTAGAGACACTCTGGCATGGTGTGGGATGAGCCATTTTTGTGTCACAACTACCATTATGCAAAGCTTATTGATGACTGTGAAACTTCAAGGAATGAGGTAACATCACTGGAAATCCCTCCAGTTGATTTTATTAATAATTTTTATTTTTACTAAAAATGTATTATTAAATTTATTCATCTACTTTTTATTTTAGTATTACACTGACTTTTTGCTCCTACAAAGTGCTGTCTTATCTGTGGCCATAATCTGGCATTCATTTTCCCATAGCTGTGGTTATCAGAATTGCTAGATGATGAGATAAAATATATTGTTCTAATCTGGATGTCAAAATGCAATGTGCCACAAAATAACAGTATTACAGAATATAAGTATAAAATATTATACAAAAATAATTACTCTAAATCAAGAGTTAGGAGATGTACACACTCTTTAAACTGAGTAAGCAAAACATGGAGCTGGTAGTTCTAGCATTGTTCATTTATTCCAGTCTGGAGGTGCTCTGAACTAAAGAGGCTAGAATATCATCAAAAAGCCATGCCATTCGTTGAGAAGCTTAAATGTGGTTCTCATATCCAGCCATTAACTTCAGCAGAAATGAGGTAGCCAAGTAATCACAGACTCATGCAAAGGTCAGAATACTGGCTAAACTGAAAACCTGCTCTGGTAGGAGGGACTCAGTGCAAAGGAAGGTTGGGGATGGAGTCAGTAACTGGCCTTGACCAAGCGCCACTGATGGCCCAGACCAGACACATCCCTTAGAAGATGGGGATGGAGGGGTACAATTGGGTCTCCAAGATGACTCTGCTAGACCTAAAGAAGACAAATATGTTACATATAAATCTGGGGTGATTCATAAAGTTACCTCATTTCTCTATAACTGATGTTAGCTAATTTGTTCTGAAATTAGCACACCCATTCCAGTACCAGACTTGTTAACTCTTCCACTTGGATCAGAAAACATGACTCTTATACTCAATCCATAGACTGAAATAGAGGCCACTCAACCTGCAGTAGTTAACAGGTATGGCACCTCTGAGAACTCCAGGTCATAAATATCTCTGGAACTGGAATGGGCATGCTAATTTCAGAATAAATTAGCTAACATCAGTTATAGAGAAATAAGGTATCTCTATGAATCACCCCAGATTTGTATGTCACATATTTGATTCATAACTGATGGCTGAGTGGCCAATTCAAAGTAGACTATATAATATAGTATATTAATACGGTGGGAACCCAGAAATAACATCAAGATAATCAACTATGTTATAGTTTAGTACATCAAAAAAAAATAGTATTTCTAAAGTCCTGAGAGAGAAAAATGGTTATTGCAAAGACAGAATGGCATGGCAGAGTATATGATAATGACTCTATTATAGTGTATGGAATTTCCTTTTCCATTTGTGCCTCTCTCTGACACACAATGTCCAAAATAAGAGCTTATTAACATTAATTGTGCTGGAAAGATTGTAAGCTTCAAGGCTGGG
This sequence comes from Galeopterus variegatus, assembly GCF_000696425.1. NCBI lineage: Eukaryota > Metazoa > Chordata > Mammalia > Dermoptera > Cynocephalidae > Galeopterus > Galeopterus variegatus. The sequence goes on along the minus strand of NW_007733420.1, from coordinate 72,995 downwards.
GATGTCTTCTTTCTTAGAAATATCAGATCTCTGGAAAGCTAGAAGAACCAGGGTGAGGCTCAGAACACAGCTTGTTAGTCTGATGTATAGTACCAGAGAAGGGGACTTAATTGGGGCTTTGGAGTTTTCTTCTAGATCATCCTGTAAAACTGATACCCTGCCCAAGGATGCTAATGTGTATTTGATTGCAGGGCTCCTTTGTCCTCTCTCTCTCCAGCACCTAAGCAAGTAGGAGATCTGAGGGAAACTTTGAGAGGTTGTAGTGGATTGAATTATGTCCCCCCAAAACTTATTGGAACTTGAATTGTGTCCCCCCAAGTGTTATGTATTAGAAACCTAGCCCCCACTGTGACTGTTAGGAGGGTGGAAAATCCTATTATGGTAATTGTAAGGTGGAGCCTTGAAGAGGTGATTGGATTGCAGGACCATGCAGTAGTGAATGGATTAAAAATGGTGGTCAGGGGCATGGTTCTGAGGGCTTTAAAAGAAGAGGAGGGTCTGTTCTCTCTGCTTCTACCATTTTATAATGTGAGACCCCTGGATCACTGTCACCACCACCAGATGGACTTTGGACTTCCCAGTCTCAGAAACTGTAAGCAGTAAATTTCATTTACTTTATAAATCACCCAGTTCCATGTACTTTGTTATAAGCAACAAAAACATACTAATATAGAGGTTATAGAACCACCTCATTTCCCAAAATCACAAAGATGGGCAGTAGATAAATCACTTTGTAAATCCTCATGTACCTAATATCTGAGCTTCAAGGAGGACCAGTCTGAAAGTCAAAAGGGTAAAGGCTTTCATCTCATGTCTGCATAAATTTCTGAGGCCTCGGAATCTATTGTATTTTAAATGAAAATCTCTTGGCTTTTGATGATGCAGGATATGTGATGTCAACATGAATATGTAAAAACTAGAAGCTAAGTTCGGTAAGATCCTTACTATTACTTCATTCTTTGCCACAAAAGACACTTCTAAGATTTGTCAACCTGTCTTTAATCTCATTAGAAATCTACTTTGGCTGAGATATGTGTTTAGTGCCTAGAAATTACACAACATAAATTCAAGGGCAGTGTTGCATCTTTTCTGAGGACAGTCAGAATGTGGTAGGTCTTAATATTAATTTGGATTTCATCCAGAAGGGAATCAGGGTCCTATTGCCTTGGAATTTGAATAATGCTATTGTACTACGAGATGATATTTTTGCATCTCAGTGATTCCCAATGTTTCAACATTGGTTGAAAAGCAAAGAAGAACTCAGCGACCTCTACAAAGATGAAGTCATTAAGCAATTGTGAAGATTAAAAGCTTGAGAACACACTTGGAGGAAATTTCATAGTGAATATCCTTCTCTGCTCAGCCTTTTAACTGGATTTGGTAGTTGGTATTGGCCAAAGCTTTTCTGACTCTCCTAGATCAAAGTGGGATCTCCCTAAAATTAGCTGAGGAAAAAGAAAAAGTTACAGCTCACTGGGCAGCTTGATTATTTTGGAAAGCTGATTCAGAAACCTATCTGGAATTATTTGGTCAAGAAGTCTCTAGGCCCAAGTTCCATACAAATTCAATATGAACCTGAAATTCAGAAATAGCTTCAAAACTTACATAAGATGTTCCTGGAAGATCTATAATGTTTAGGAGCTTGGGGAACTCTGAAGACGCTTTTGATAGTTTGGGTTTATGCCTAAAATTAACATTCTCCTTGGAAAACTGGAGAAACACTGGAGGAGGGCAAAATTTTCCATCTATTACTCAGTTGGGATTTCAACCCTTGGACTTTTCTAATTAACATTCTCCTTGGAAAACTGGAGAAACACTGGAGGAGGGCAAAATTTTCCATCTATTACTCAGTTGGGATTTCAACCCTTGGACTTTTCTAAAAAGAAAGCTACTGGTAATACTAAACAAACAACCCCCCCCCAAAAAAAAAAAAAAAAAACAAGTAAACAAACCAGAGGTGATAAGGCTGAGAAACAGGCAAAGCATTACAGGTCCCAAGTCACTCATCATAGAGCATTAGGCATTGGACGTCCAGCACCCTGGAGAGCTCCACTGGGATCACAGAGCCTCCAACAGGTATGGAGAAGCTGTGGACAAACTGCCAACTGGAATAGTGGTAATGGGGTGTGGGTGGGGGTAATGACAGAATGGATCAAGAATTACTTAGCTTTTGTTTAACAAAGAGGAGAGGAAGGAAGGAAGGGAAGGAGAGGAGGAGGGGGATTGGAAGGGGAGGGGAAGAAAAAGTGGGGGAGAGACAAATTTTTAGCACATTAACTAGAGAGCCCAGGCCTGTCTTTATACATTTTAAATAATGGCTAACATTTATATGCCAGGTACTGTGCAAAGCATTTTACAAGCATTATCTTCTTGAATCTTCACAGTCACCCTCTGAGTAAAGAACTATTATAATTTCCATTTAATAGGAGTATAAATGAAGACTTAAAGAGGTTAACTAAACAACACAAGTCTAATTGAAAGGTGGAGGTGCCCAGATGTTAGCCCATGTATTTACCAGATGCTCAACTAATTAGGGGAAAAGCTTTGTAAATATTTTCTATGAAGTGTCTGGTTGCAGAACTGTTTCTTCACTCTTCCCTGTATGCACACCCTTTACAATGTGACTTTGCAGTCTCTTCTATCAAGAGGTGTAGTTTACTTTCCCTCTTCTTTTTTTTTTTTTCCTTTTTTGTCTTTTTTACTGACTGGCAACGGGATCGAAACCCCCAGTGCTGCGCCCGCACCACGCTCAGCCAGTGAGCGAGAACCGGTCTCCACATGGGATCTGAACCCTCAGCGGGAGCGCCGCCGCACTCCCAAGTGGCACACTCTCCAGTGCGCCACCGGGCCGGCCCTACTTTCCCTCTTCTTGAGTCTGCTTTAACCAATAGAACGTGGCAGAAGTGATGATGTCTCTCTCTCTCTCTCTCTCTCTCTCTCTGTCCTGCCTAGCCACCAAGTGAACAAACAAGCTGAAGCTAAACTCCTGGAGTGTGAGAGTGACTAGTGGAGCTGAGACAAGATGACCAAGATGAGGCCATCTTAGACCGGCCAGCCTGCAGCCTTCCTAGCAACTGACTGCAGATGCATGAGCGAGCCCAGCTGAGACCAGAAGAACTTCTCAGGTGGGCCCAGACCAAACTGTCAACACATAGAATCATGAGCTAAATAAATGGCTGTTGCTTCAAGCCACAGAGTTTTGGGGTGATTTGTTACGTAGCAAAAGCTAACTGATAATATCTTAGCAATTTCACTGAGCTCTTTCCAAATTATCTATTTATTTAGGATGCTTTGGGGCTGCAAGTAAGAAAACACTCTTACTCAACTGGCTTAAACAATAGGAAAACCTATTAACTCATGTAAGTAAAAGACCATGGTGTGTTAAATTGAGTTAATTGTGTGACTTAATGATATCAAAGACCCAGTTTTCTTCCATCTTTCCATTGTGCCACCAGCAGCACGTTGACTTCTCTGATGAAAGCTCCCCTCATGGTCACAAGATGACTGCATTCATTTCAGGCATCACATCTAGAAATGACAGTACAGAAAAAGGGAAATTGTTTCTTCCCATGAATCTCCTTCTTTTTTAATGCATTTTTAAGAGCAAGGAAAGCTTTCCCAGGGAACCAGAATAATTGGCTTAGACTAATCAAGATTTATATCTGATTCATGATGGAGAATGGTAGACACCCAACTAAACTCGGTTTTGCCTTAAGGGTGTGGAAGGGGATGTCTTTCATATAGGCAATATAAGTAGTGCTTATTCCACTGACGTGGAAGGGGCTATCTTAGGGGACTTTTTTTGTAGAGGCTTTATTCCAACCACAATGTTTGGGTTCTTAGCAACTTCAGACACAAAAGATAGAACTTGCAAGATCATCTTTGTAAACTGTGCTTCAGTCTGGCAGGAGCTTCCATCTTAGCATCAATATCATGCTGATGTCTCTACGCACTTACTCTATGTGATCTAAGCAGATAAGAGTGAACAAGACGGAGGGACTGTCCTGAAAAGAGAGGAGATATAGTTCCCCAAACCACTATCCAATTTTCTTCAAGGGTATAGACTCCTCAGATGGTGTTCCCAGCTGCTTACCCAATACATGAGGTGGATGAGAGAGTGCAAATCACAGAGGAAGTTTCTGGCTAATACACCTTGTGTTATGGGAAAATGTTACTCAGATGGCACAAATAAAAGATGATGTGAATAAGCTCTGATCTGTAAAATTATAAGAACTTTTGTGATTTCAGAGAACTAAGAGGTCAGAGTCGGCCCGAGGAATCAGTTGGACTTTCTGAAGGAGATTAGACTGAATCATAGAGACTACTATTACCACTACTAACAATAATAATATCCAAACTTTGCTGAGTGTTTAGTAAGTGCCAGACAGAGTTTAACTGCTTTCCACATGCTCCCTCATTTAATCCTCACAACAACCCTATGATGCAAGTAATAGCATTATCTCTATTTTTTACATGAGGAAACTGAGGCACAGAATCAAGAGCAAAAAGATGGAAAGCAAAGGAACTGGGATTTGAACTTCAGCAGTCTACAAGACCAGACTTTTTTGTAGTCAGACAAGGCTTTTTGAGAGAATGCTTATCACAGACATGGAAGAAAAGGACAGTCGAGGCATGAGGAAGCATAAAAGGCATGATTGGACAGACAGAAACACAGTCACACAATGACATCAAATGTGCATGAGTTACAAATATAGTTTATCCTTGTGCTTTTTGTACTGCATTTTTCTTCATGATTCTCACTGAAGGGAGACAAGTGGTGCTCTTACCCTGTCTTGGTAATAAGCCATGTTTTTCTCAGTAGAGTCAGAATGTTCAGGAATAGAGAGTAGTTTGAGATCACAAGTTCACAAATGACAACCTTAGATGTCATGGCAGTAATTTTGTTCTCTTTGAAACATGTCTATATCAGTGACATAAAGCAGTGGTTCTCAATTAGGGCAATTTTGCCTCACAGGAGACATTTTTGGTTGTCACAACGGGGGAAAGGGTGCTAATACATGTTGTAGATGGAGCCCAGGAATACTACTGAATATTGTACAATGCACATGACAGCACTCCACAACTGAGAATTCTTTAGTCCCAAATGTAAAGTGCCAAGGCTGAGGAACTCTGACCGAGGTAGTGCTATGAAAATATCGATCTTAAGAACTAACATGTATGAGCTGCTGCAGGAAGCACCCCAGGCTCTCCCAAGCCAGGGCAGTGGGGGACCGAGGGCCTTGGCCATGCCCCCCTGACACCCGCAGCCAGCCCCGTGATGACGATCGACCACCGAGTTGCAGCAAGAAGGGCCCTGGGTTCACAAGCTGGGGTGGTTGGGGGCAAGGGCTTTTGCTACACACCCCTAACATCTGCACTTAGCCCAGCAATGACCAAGCCACCACTGGAAGCTGCCTGGTCTCCCCTGGAGGAATGAGGGGGGTGCCACAAGCATCAACCCCACCCCTCCTCCTTCCTCCTTCTTCCATCCCATTTCCTTCCCCTTTCCCCTTTCCCCTTTCCCCTT